>NC_132992.1:38265000-38565000 GCF_048564905.1 Vicugna pacos | reverse complement strand
AATCAGCTTATAGTATAGTTTGGATTTTACAGGAAGTCTGTTTACTCATCAATAGAACTGTAGAGTGTTAATTTGGTAAAGGACCTTAGATATAATCTATTCTTTAATTAATTAATTATATAATTTTTAAATTGAGGTGTAGTTGACTTACCATATTATATTATTTTCAGAAGTACAACATTGTGGTTCATAATTTTTATAAGTTATACTCCATTTTAAGTTATTATAAGATATTCACTATATTCCATGTGCTGTACAATATATCCTTGTAGCTTATTTATTTTATATATGGTAGTTTGTACCTCATAATCCCCAAGCCCTATCTTGTCTCGTCTCCTTCCCTCTCCCCATCAGTAACTACTAGTTTTATAATAGAGGAGAACAGATCTGACTCTATATTGGATCTGTTCCTTTGGTTTTAACCATTGTGCCCGTTTTTCTGGGTTCATTCTTGCTAGCTCTGCAACTTTTGTATATGAGTGTTGCCTTTAGTCTGTCTGATAAACAGGAGAGCCTTTTCTCAAGGCTCTGACCTTTAAGGATATTAACACTTCTGCACTTATATAAAGATAACAAGTTGCAGAATAGAGGATAGCCTTTGTTTTGTTGGGTGTTTTCCAGGAGCACCGTGACCTGGCCAAGTGGACAGCTGCAGGAACAAAGCCTTCCTACACCAAGAATTTTACAACAACCAGTCTCACCCAGTCCCCTGTTTTTTTCTGTATAAAAGGAGCCTGTATTCTGACTGGAGCAGGATGATTCTCCAAGACATTAGTCTGCCATCCTCTTGGTCGGCTGTCTTTCTGAATAAAGTCAGTATTCCTTGCCCCAACACCTGGTCTCCTGATTTATTGGCCTGTCCTGTGGCAAGCAGAATGAATTTGGACTCGGTAACAGTTTGCTCTCTGTATCTGTTAGTCTGCTTCTGTCTTGTTATATTCATTTGTTTTATTTTTTAGATTCCATATATATGTGATAACATATATTATTTATTTTTCTTGTCTGACTTATTTCACTTAGCATAATATCCTCCAAGTTCATCCATGCTGTTGGAAATGGCAAATTTTCATTATTTTAATGGCTGAGTAGTATACCATTACCACATCATCTATATCATCTGTTGATGGACACTTAGGTCTCTTCCATACCTTGGATATTGTAAATAATGCTACTATGAACACTGGAGTGCATATATATTTTCAAATTAGTGTTTTCATTTTCTCTGGTAGAAGTGGAACTGCTAGATCAATGTGGTGGTTCTACTTTTAGTTTTTTGGGGAAACTTCACACTGTTTTCCACAGTGGCTGCACCAATTTACATTCCCATCAAAAATGTATGAGGGTTCCCTTTTCTCTACATCCTCATCAACATTTGTTATTTATGGTCTTTTTCATGATAGCCATTCTGACAGATGGGAGGTGGTATTTCTTTGTGGTTTTAATTTGTATTTCTCTGGTGATTAGTGATGTTGTGCATCTTTTCCTGTGCCTGTTGGCCATCTGTATGTCTACTCTGTCTATTCAGTTCTTCTGCCCATTTTTAAACTTGGGTTGTTTGATTTTTTGATATTGAGTTGTATGAGATTTTTGGTTTGTGATTACCACAAGGTTTACATATAGCAATCTATAGATAGGTAAAATCGTTCTTAATATTAGTTCAGAGAATATTTCAGTACTAGGTTAGAGTTTGAATTATATCAGCAATTTTTAAAATGTGGTCCATGAGATCAAATCACTTACATAATGATTCTAAGTTTATTTCCTTTTTTCACTTGAATTCTTTCATAGCTGTACAGTGGAGTTTTCTGGAGGCTACATGAGGTGTAATATTGTGACATACTAAATGCAAAAACGGATATGAGAAGCTAGTTGTTTTTACTAAGTTATACATTAATGCATAAATATACAACATATACCATGACTGACACTAAATTATTTTTGTTTTGGAAAGTAAAAATATTTATGTTAACACGTAGTGGATTTTTTATTATTATTATTAAATGAATTAAATATCCATTTAAAAAACTTTTAAAAACTTCTCAGTTTTAATTTCTAATATGATAAATGTCAATAGATGTAAACTACATAAATAAAAACTTTTAGGGGCCCCAGTTTTTAAAAGCATAAATAAATCCAAAAAGTTTGAGAGCTTCAGAATTAGATAATATCTAAAGCTTAATTTCTAGGCTTTTAATTTTTAAGGGCCAATAAACACAAGAAAAAGAAGGCAAAAAATATTCCCCAAATTTTGAGGGCCGACACTATTTTTCCAAGTGTTATTAGATTCCTTGGGCTATATGGTTCAAAAGTACCATAAACTGAGCGGCTTAGACAACAGACACTATTTCACCATTCTGGTAGCTGGAAATCTGAGATCAAGGTGTTGGCAGAGTTGGTTTCTCCTAAGGGCTGTGAGGAAGAATCTATCCTATGACTATACCCCAGTTTCTGGTGATTTACTGGCAATCTTTTGCATTCCTAGGTTTGTGGAAGTATCTCTGCTTTCATCTTCAGATGGCATTCTCCCTTTGTTCATGTCTGTAAATAAAATTTCCCTTTTCATAAGGACACCTGGTATGTTGGATTTGGCCCCACCCTTAATGATCTCATTTTAACTTGATTACAGATTAATTGGTCTGTAAAGATCCTAGATACAAATAAGGTAACATTCTGTAATGTAGGGAGTTAGGACTCCAACATACTGTTTTTGAGGGCATACAATTCACCCCAAAACACTAAGTGAGGACATTAAAAAGAAAAGAAACTTCTTCCATCATTATCAGGAGCATACTTTCACAAAATACAGGATATTTTACCATCAAAAAAGTTGGAGACACCTGATAAGAAGACCATATTTTGTTATGTTTACTTTTTAGGAAAAATTCAATATGGTGAAATCACATTTTGCACGAGAATTAGGCTCTAAATTTACCACAGAATGTTAACATTAAGCATTCTAAAAAAATTACCATTAATTCCCATGTACAGCAATATGAGTATATAAATGAATAATGTATACAGTAGTGAGTGCCTCAATTTGCTGGGCCTATTTAGGCATTGTAGATCTAAAGCCAAAGAGAGGTGATGTATCTTATCTGTAAAATCTGTGGCAGTGAGACAGCCTCCAAATATACACTATTTGCTCCCTAGAGTTCTTTGAAGTTTTTTTTCTGTAATTAATTGATCACAAAAGCTAACTCCTATGAAAGTACCCTAATTATTATTTCAGCAAAGATACAGCACCCCATTCTTTTCATAGGAATGACATGATGGGAGATTTTAGTTTATGGCTGTCTGGCCTATTATATTGCTTACCATGTAAATATTCACATAATGATTGAGTCCAGTTGCCCAGGAAACCATCTGATTCATTGCAATAAACTAGTGCCAAGGAAAGCTGAGTGTCTTGCAATGGAAAATGTATACAAACCCGAGTCAGTAAGATTGTATGCTTTAGTCAACGCCTAAGTAAATTGCAGCCAGATGTTAGATTCACACCAAGCGAGTGACTAAAAGTACAAAAACTAATAGTAAGAAAAAGGGCTTTAAAGAAAAATAAAAGGCATTAAAATAGAAAAGAAAGATATAAAATTTCATTTGCAGATGACATGACTGTCTCTGTAAAATTTTGCAGGCATCTACAAACAAGCAACTGGAGGTAATACATGAATTTAAGATCTTTGGCTATAAAATCAGTACACAAAAATTAGCTGTATTTTTATATACTAGCAATGAATAATTAGAAATCAAAATTTATAAAATTACCAAGGTAAGTAGTAATTTTTTAGATTCAACACTGAAGTATAAGTGATAAAAGGAAAATTTTATAAACTGAACTTTATCATTAAAAACATTTGCACTTCAAAGAATACCACAAGAAAGGCAAAAGACAAACCTACAAACTAGAAGAAAGTATTTACAAATCATATCATTTGATATGGGACTTGTATCTAGAATGTATTAAGAATCTATAACTCAAAAATAAGAAGGCATAATCCAATTAAAAGATAATAAAAGATTTGAAAGAACAATTCTCTAAAGAAGATACACAGTCAACATGCACATGAAGGAATGCTCAGTATCATTAGGCAGTAGGGAAATGCTGATTAAAACCACAAAAGCTACTGAAGGAGGATTAATAAAATGGCCGCACTTAGGCTAACAGATTGCTTATTCTTATGCTTGCCCTTAAAATGGTCAACTGACGTGACTGACTGGTTGCTAATCACAGTTTCAGGCCGATTGTTAAAACTAAAGCTATTGATCTTGATATTTCTACTTTATTCCAGTAATTGAAAGTAATAATCAGGTTTGGTCTCTGAGACATTCTCCAAGGAGAAGGTCACAGGACTATAACCTTACAAAATAGTCTGAATTACCAAGAAGACCACACCTTGAGTGCTTATGAGATAAAGAGATCTAACAGCTAGCCTCTATAGAACCCAAGGTGGGTTCACAGTTTTGAAGGCACTAGCCTGCTGTGAGTCCCCTTTGCCCAGCAAAGTAATAAAATTGCCTCTTTTCTTCTAAGCTCCAAGACCTTGTCTCTGGGTTATTTGGCTCGTCAGGGACGGGGGCTGATCTTTTGGCAACACTACCACAAGAAATAGAGCCGCTAGAATAGTGATAATCAAAAAACAAACAGAAGGGGGGAGGGTATAGCTCAAGTGGTAGAGTGCTTGCTTAGCATGCATGAGGTCCTGGGTTCAAGCCCCAGTACCTCCTCTAAAAATAAATAAACCTAGTTACCTCCCCCCACCAAAATAAAAAAAAAAAAAAAACCAAACAGAAAAGAACAAGTGTTGGCAAAGACATGGAGAAATCAGAACCCCTATGCATTGCTGGTAGGAATGTAAAATGGTGCAGCCTTCTTGGAAGAGTTTGGCAGTTTCCTAAAGTGTTAAACATAGAGTTACCAACAATTCTACTCCTAGGAATGTCCATAAGAAAAATGAGATTACATGCTCACAGAGAGACTTACACACAAATGTTAACAGCAATGTTATTCATAATAACCAAAAAGTAGAAACAATCTAAATGCCCATCAACTGGTGAATGGATAAAGAAAATTTAGTATATCCAAACAAAGAATAGTATTTAGCAATTAAAAGGAATGAAGCGCTCATACATTTTATACCATGAGATGGGACTCAAAAAACATTATCTTTAATGAAAGAAAAAAGACACAAAAGATCACATAGGTATGATTCTATTTATATGAAATGTCCAGAATAGGCCAATCTATAGAGACCTAAAGCAATTAGTGGTTACTTAAGGCTGTCAGGAGGAGATGGGGATTGACTACTAATGGGTACAAGGTTTCTTTTGGGAGTAATCAAAATAACCTAAAATTAGATTGTGGTGATTTTGGTACAAGTCTATAAATATAACAGCCATCGCATTGTAGATCTAGCATGGGTGAATTTCATGGTACATAAATTATACCTCAATAAAACTACTTTACAAATATTGTTTATAACTTTAACTTTTTGGATAAGCGTTTCCTGGAAGAATAGACCGTGTCAATAAAGATGGAGGAATAAAGTTTTGTTAGTGAAGACAGCAGAACAGTAGAATCATATTATTTAGACAGTAACTTATGGGTGTATATGGTTTCAGTTTCTAAAACCAACAGAATTTTTAACATCATAAACATACCAGAAAGTTAAAACAGCAGTGAAAGAATTAAAATATAGTATACGGCAGAGAATGAATGGGTAGGTAGTCTGGATTAGCATTCAGAGAAGACTTTTATGAAAAGGTGATATTAAACCAGAGATATAAATGATAAAGAGGAGCCAGCCTTGTGACTGTGGAGGTGGGGGTGGTGGAGCAAAGGAAATAGCTAGTGCAAATGGGGGGCTCTTTTAATACATTTTTAATACATTTTTAAGACCCTAAATTAACTCTTTAATCTCTCCAAACCCATCTCTCCAAACAGCAGAACAATTCATTTCACTACTTTGTCAGAGCTCAGCAAACTCTTGAATTTTTCAGTCTGTCTTTGTTTATTTTTTAACTTTAAAAAATTTTTTTGATTGAGCTGTAATTTACATAACTGTAAAATTCACTCATGTTAGGTATGCAATGTAATGATAGTGTATTTACAGATTTGCTCAAAAATCACCACAATCCACTACAAAAAAAAAAAAAATCACCAAAATCCAATTTTAGGACATTCTGATTACCTCAAAAAGAAACCCTGTAAATAACATGACTCCTCTTGACACTCTCCTCCTATTTCTTTCCTTCTCTCTCTCATTAACCAAAGGTTGATGAAAGCTTTCTCACTCTTCTGCATTGGCCCGCTGACCAGCAGTTAGGAAACACTATTTTACAGCATCTTCCGACACAAAGATTTTATGATTCTCTGACTTATGGATTACTTCCTTGTGTTTTTCTTTTTCTCTTGAACTTCCTAACTTGTTCTCTAGTTGAAAGTGTTATCTTTATTACTTGGGGAAAATCTAAATTGTTACAGCAGAAATCAACCCAAGTTTCATTATATTCAGACTTCAGCTAAGTCTCTTGAGAATAAAATGTTAGGGTCCTGAAATAATAGAAACACATAATTAGTGCCAAAACAAAGATAAAAGATTAAAACAGGCGATGTAGATATACTTAATCTCTTCTGGGTCCCCTTGCCACCTCCTCAGGACACCTACTTCTGCTCTGAGACTTTGTTGAAGATCCAGTCTAACACACTATATAAACATTTTCCTCATATTAACAAAACACCAGTAAGCTCCTTCCTCTATTGGAAGATGGGATTTGGTACCTCCTAAAGTTTCTCTGGGTGTGATGGGTATAGAAGCAGAAGCCCTGGTGGAATCAGAGGGAGTCAGAATAGTGGGGAAAACTCCCCCGATTCTAACTCATTTAGTAAATATTTACACCAGGTATTCCAGACTCTTCTGTGCTAGGACTCGATGACAGTGAAATTTTAGGTGAACAATGCACTGTAAAGAATTATAATTTGGTAGATTTTGCAATAAATATTCATGAAATTTATTTTTTATTACATTCTGGAATAAAAGTTTCACTACGTTTCCACCTATTCAAGTAAATTAATGTCAATAGCCCTTGTCAATGTTTTTACACTGAAAGTAAGCTCTTTAAAAACTGTTTAACATTCCACGAAATAAATTCCATACTTCCTTATTTGCCTTTTGAAAACAGTCAAACCAGCAGGAGGGAAGTCCTTGCCAGCATTTATTCAGGTTCCCTCCTGCTATCCTTCGCTTGCCTCCAATCAACCCTTGCTAACTCTCAGTAGCGTTCTGTTTGCAGAAAGAAGATGTAAACAAAAATTTTCATTGTAGAAGAAATAATAGGCTTATTCCAATAAAAATTCTGATTAGAGGCCAAATACTACACATGGTGTTTTTCAAGGGTCCTAATTTTAAGTGAAAATTTAAAGCAGATTTCTCTAGACAGCTAATGCATTAGATCTTCCATAGGAATTTAGTCAAATACATGCCAGAAAAATATCCCTTTATTTTCCCTGTACTGTACTACACATGCTCATCTTTTTCATCACATAGTTATTAAACAGCTACACCCAGCCGACTATTAGAGAAATGTGAAGATGTATAAAATTTGGGCATAGCCTAGAGGGAATGCCAGACTCCTCTCCTCTTCCTCATCTTCATGCCTTACCCCACCTCAGTTTCTCCTGAGTTTCAGTTTCTCTGAGATTTTTCTCTCCACCATGTGGCAGGTGAGACAAGAACTGTGTAGAATGTGCCTTAGAATTACCTGCTGGAGAGACAGAAGAGAAGGGTATTTACCCTCAAGCTCCTGTCCTCCCATTTATCAAGGGTTCTTTTACGTACACCAGAACGGCTACGAGGGCTCCCAAAGGCATCCCACTTGGTGACAGAAGAAAGTCTGGCAGAAAGCATCAGAGCTTGGTTGCAGCCCAGACAAGGTGCTGCCAGGCTACACCTTCTCACAGCTTGCTGTGGCAACTGTTCTGGAACCCAAGTGAGCCGAGAGGACTTAAGATGAGACATACAGGATATCCAACGTGGCCTAAAGTTTCTGGACCCAACTCCAATGTGCGTGTGTACGTGGGGGTGGTTTCCCACACAATCAAACAACCTTCAGAAGCAGCTCAGTGCCCTGCAATTCAACTCAATACTGACACTACCTATGTGGAGAGAGCATCAGCTCCCACAGGTTAAGGGCTCTGTGTCACGAGATCCAGTGCTGGATAACAGTTGCAAGCCCAGGTTACCATCTGTGCTTCCGATCAACTGGCTATAAGACAGAGGTTCCTACAGCTCACAGAACTCAGGACATCTGTTTATGCACTAGATAATTATTTTACTATAAAAGGTTATAACTCAGGAACAGCCAGATGGAAGAGGTGCATAGGGCAAGCTATGAGGAAACGGCCTGGAACTTCCATGCCTCTCCAGGCACCACTCCAGGAACTTCTACGTGTTCACCAAACAGGAAGCTCTCCAAACCCCATTGTTTTGGGTTTTTATGGAGGTTTTCATTACTTAGGCATCAATCATTCAACCTCCACGCTCTCTCCCCTTCCCTCAAATCACATGATTGATTGGATCTCCTGGTAACCAGCCCTCCTTAGGTGGGAGTCCAAAAGTCACCCCATTAAAATAACAAAAGATGCCTTTGAGCTCTCATCACTTAGAAAATGCCAAGGATTTAGGAGTTTTGTGCAAGAAACAAGAGGAACACAAAATATATATTTCTTATTATAAATCATAATGATTACAAGTTTGCTTCTAGCCTAAGCAAAAGATGACATTAGGGGTCATGCCCATCTCAGCTGAGGTCTTTTGAGTTTGGAGCAAAAGCCTCATGGGAGCAAGAGTGTATGTTTGTCTGATATCATCCTCTCTGCATATACATCTCTAGGGACTTTGGCAAGGAAGTGTAGCTGTGACAATAGGAGTAGGTGTTTGGGGACCATTTCTCAATCTCATTCTACCTAATAGGTGTGACTGAAAGAGGCCATGGCCCTGGACCTCACACAGCACAAATATTTCTGGTATATTGTCAACAGAAATGTGTTAACGAAAGTATGTTATAACCTCCTTGAAAAATACACCTCCATTACAACAAACATTTTTAAATGTGTCAAGTTATTGTTTTGGTATGACTAATAGGAAAACGTCAAAGATAAAAAAGTGAATTATTAATGTTCATGATTTTCTCTTGAGGGGCTGGCAATATAATAAAAATAAATAAATAAAATTTTATAGTGAATAATAAACATTTATATCTGTATCTATTTTTTGTCAAACACACATTAATTACCTTAATTTTAGAAATTCCATCTTCAATCACTTTACAAGCTTTCAAAATAATATTTCTTTAGATAATATCCAAGCATTATATGTCAATTATATTTCAATAAATCTGGAAAAAATTGTTTTAAATAGCCATGCTATTATTTGTCTTGATAAATCCATTTTAATAGCTTATTGAGATATAATTGACATACAATAAATTGTACACATGATGTATACACTTGTGAAACCATCATCACAATCAGGTATTAACATAGCATGAAAATAATCACCATCTAAGTTTCCTCTTACACCCTTTGTAATCCTTCCCTTCTGTTCCTCCCTGTTCTACTGCCCTACCCTGTCTCAAGGCACCACTGATCTGCTTCCTATCACTATTCATGTTTTCCAGAATTTTATAAGAATGGAATCATAGAGTATACTCTTTTTTGTTTGGTTTCTTTCACTTAGCATAATTATTTGGAGATGCATGCATTTTATGTGTGTATTTTTGCTGTATGGATATACAATTTACCCTACTAATAGGCGTTTACATTTTCCAATTTTTGGCTATTACAAATAAAGCTGCTATAACATTTATGTGCAACTCACAAGTATGGACATAAGGTTTCATTCCTCTACAATAAAAACCTAGGATATTGTAGGTGTATGTTTAACTTTTTAAGTTTTTCAAAATGGTTGTACTTTTTTACACTCCATCAGCAGTGTATGACAGTTCCAGTTCTTCTATATTCTTGCCAACACTTGGTATGACTAGGCTTTTAAATATTACCTATTATAGTAGGTGTGTAGAAGTTAAAGTTCCAGTTACTCCAGTCTTTTAAAATTATAGTCATTCTAGTAGGTATGTAGTGACATCTCACTGTGGTTTTAAATTTCACTTCTCTAACAACTAATAATGTTGAGAATCTTTACATGTATGTGCTTACTTTGACTGTATGTACATGTTTAAATCTTTCATCTATTTTTATCAAATTGTTTATTTTCTTATTTCTGAGTTTTGAGAAGTTTTTATATATTCTGGGCTTAAGATTTTATCAGACATAAAATTTCCAAATATTTTCTCCCAGGCCATAGCTTGCCTTTTAATTCTAGCAGTGTCTTTTGAAAAACAGAATTTTAAATTGTGACCATGTCCAATTCATCAAGTTTTTTTTTTTTTTTTTTTGCAGGGGGAGAGGTAGTTAAGTTTATTTATTTATTTGATTTTTCAGTGGAGGTACTGGGGATTGAACCCAGGACCTCAGGCATGCTAGACATGTACTCTATCACTTGAACTATACCTTCCCCACCAATTCATCAATTTGTTTTAATAGGTTGTGCTTTTGGTGCTGTATCAAAGTAATCTTTGTCCAACCCAACATCACTAATATTTTTTTCTATATTTTCTTCTAGAAATTTTATACTTTCAGGTTTTGCATTTTTTTCTATAATTTACTTTTTAGCTAGTTTTTACACATGGTGAGAAATAGGGACTGAATTTCTTTTTTTTTTTACATATGGATATTTAATTGTTCTAGTACCATTTGTTGAAAAGATTATCCGTTCTCCACAGAACTGCCTTTGCGCCTTTGTCAAGAATCAGTTTTCAGAGTTATTAAGGGCTTAGGAAGATGGCAGAATAGAAGGAGCTGGAGATCACCTCCTCTCATGAACACACCAAAATCACAACTAACTACAGAACAATTATCAATAAAAACGACCGGAGCCTACCAGAAAAGATCTTCCAATGACTGAAGACATAAAGAAGAAAGCATAACAAAATGGGTAGGAGGGGCTGACTTGTGGTATAATCAAATCCTACACCCCTGGGTGGGTGCCCCACAAACTGGAGAATAATTATATTGCAGAGGTTCTCCCACAGGAGTGAGAGTTCTGAGCCCCAAATCAGGCTCCCTAGCCCATGGGTGTGGCACTGGGAAGAGGAGCCCCTAGAGTATTTGGCTTTGAAGGGTAGCAGGGCTTAATTGCCGGAATTCCACAAGACTAAGGGAAATAAAAGACTTTACTCTTAAGGGACACATGCAAAATACCACACTCACTAGGATCAATGGCAAAAGTAGTAATTTCATAGAAGCCAGGGCCAGGCCTACGTGCTATTCTTGGAGGGTCTCTTGGGAAGGCTGAAGTACAGCTATGGTTCACCCTAGGAAGATGACATAGCGGTAGACAGATCAGGGGGCATTCATCTGCATGAACACTCCTTCCTGAAGGCAGACATTTTGCTTGGATCATTAGCACCAAGACCTGGCCCCACTCAACAGCCTGTAGGATCCAGTACTGTGGCACCCCAGGCCAAACAATTAATGGGTAGGAACACCTCCCCTCCTATCAGTAGGCAGGTTGCCTAAAGACTTCCTGATCCCACAGCCACCTCCAGATACACCTAGACACAGTCCTGTCCACCAGAGGGCTAAGACCCAACTCCACCCACCAGTGGGAAGGCACCAGCTCCTCCCACTAGGAAACCTACACAAGCCTCTAGACCAGCCTTACCCACCAGAAGTAGGAAAATTATGATCCCTTAGCCTGTGGAATGAGTCCACAAATGCAGGCCAGACTCTACTCTGGGACCAGAAGGCTCCTGGCCCTTGGATGACAAGACAGGAGTGCACTGCTGGGGTGCACAGGACTTCTCCTCAGAAAGTCACATCTCCAAGGTCGAGAAATGTAACTAACCTACCACATATATAAAAATACAAATAGAAATTTAGACAAAATGAGGTGGCAAAGGAATATATTTCAGACAAAGGAAAAAGATAAAATCCCAAAAAAACCAAGTGATGTGGAGATAGGCAATCTACCTGAGAAAGAGTTCAGAATAATGATCATAAAGATGATCAGAGAACTTGGGAGGAGAATGGATGCACAGAGTGAGAAATTAGAAGTTTTTAGCAAAGAGTGATAAAATATAAATAACAGAGTTGAAAAATACAGTAACCTGAATGAATAATACACTAGAAGGGAGCAATAGTAGACTAAATGAAGCAGAAGAATGGATCAGTGAGCTAGTAGACAGAGTAGTGGAAATCACTATGGCAGAACAGAAAAAAAAAGAAAAAGGAAAAGAAAGGACAATAGTTTAAGAGACCACTGAGACAACATTAAGTGCACTAATATTCACGTTATAAGGGTCCCAGAAGAAGAAGAAAGAGAGAATAGGTCTGAGAAAATATTTGAAGAGATAATAGCCAAAAACTTCCCTAACTTGGGAAGGGAAACAGTCACCCAAGTCCAGGAAGCACAGAGAGTCCCACACAGGATTAACTCTAAGAGAAACACACCCAGACATATCATAATTAAAATGACAAAAGTTAAAGATGAAGAGAGAATATTAAAAGCAACATTGGAAAAGCAACAAATAACATAAAAGGGAATTTCTCTAAGGTTATCAGCTGATTTTTCAGGAGAAAGTCTGCAGGCCAGAAGGGAGTGGTACAATATATTGAAAGTGATGAAGGGGAAAACCCTACACCCAGGAATACTCTACCCAGAAAAGCTCTCACTCAAATTTGATGGAGAAATCAAAACCTTTACAGAAAAGCAAAAGCTAAAAGAACTCAGCACCACCAAATCAACTTTACAAAAAATGCTAAAGGAACTTCTCTAGATGGAAAAGAAAAGGCCACAACTAGAAACAAGAAAACTGCAAAATGGCAAAGCTCACTGGTAAAGGCAAACATATATTAGGAAGGAAACTGCCCACACACAAACTAGGAGGAAGGTCTTTTAACAAAGGCAAAATAGTAAAATCATCTGTATCTACAATAAGCAGTTAAAGGATATACAAAACAATTAAACGTAAAATATGACATCAAAAATAGTAATCATGAGGGAAGGAGAGTACAAATGCAGTGCATTTAAAATGCATTTGAAATTAAAAAATTAAGAGATCAGCAACCTAAAGAAATCACACACACACATATACAGACTGCTATACCAAAACCTCATGGTAACTGCAAACCAAAAATCTATAACAGATATTCACAAAAAAGAAAAAGGAAGCCAAACATAACACTGAAGATAGTCACCAAATTGTAAGAGAAGAGAACAAAAGAGGAAAAGAAAAGAAAAAAAAAAAGACCTACAAAAACAAATCCAAAACAATTAACAAAATGGCAATAAGAACATACATATCAATAATTACTGAAAGTGGGGGGATGGAAAAAGACATTTCACAAAAATGGAAATCAAAAGAAAGCTGGAGCAGCAATACTTATACCAGACAAAATAGACTTTAAAACAAAGTCTGTCATAAGAGACAAAGAAGGACACTATATAATGATCAAGGGATCAATCCAGGAAGAAGATATAGCAATTCTAAGTATATATGCACCCAACATAGGAGCACCTCAATATATAAGGCAAATGTTAACAGACACAAAGGGAAGATTATCAGTAACACAATAATAGTGGGGGACTTTAATACTCCACTTACATCAATGTACAGATCATCCAGACAAAAAAATCAATAAAGAAACACAGGCCTTAAATGACACATTAGGCCATATGGATTTAATTGATATTCATAGAGCATGAGAACATTTTCTCACACCAGATACAAAAAGTAAACTCAAAATGGATTAAAGATCTAAATGCAAAAACCAGATACTCTAAAACTCCTAGAGTTTTAGGCAGAACACTCTGACATAAATTTCAGCAATATTTTTTTTGATCCATCTCCTAGAGTAATGGAAATAAAAGCAAAAGTAAGCAAATGGGACCTAATTAAACTTCAAAGCGTTTGCACAGCAAAGGAAACCATAGACAAAATGAAAAGACAATGTATAGAACGAGAGAAAATAATTGCAAATGATGAGACCAACAAGAGATTAATTTCCAAAATATACAAACAGCTCATATAGCTCAATATCAAAGAAACAAACGACCAAAAAAAAATGGGCAGAAGACCTAAACAGACATTTCTCCAAAGAAGGCATATAGATGGCCAATAGGCACATGAAAAGATGCTCAACATTACTAATTATTAGAGAAATGCAAATCAAAACTACCATGAAGTATCACCTCACACCTGTCAGAATGGCCATTATTAAAAAGTCTACAAATAATAAATGGTAGAGAGGGTGTGAAGAAAAAGCAACCCTCCTACACTGTTGGTGAGAATATAAATTTGTGCAGCCCTTATGGAAAACAGTATGGAGGTTTCTTTAAAAACTAAACATAAAGTTACCATATGATCCAGCAATCCCACTTCTTGGTATATATACAGATAAAACTCTAACTCAAAAATGTACATGCACCCCAATGTTCATAGCAGCACTATTTACAATAGCCGAGACATGGAAGCAACCTAACTCTCCATCAACAGATGAATGGATAAATATGTGAGGGAGATATATGTATACACACACACACACACACACACACACACACACACACACACACACACACACAATGAAATATTACTCAGCCGTGAAAAGGAATTAAACAATGCCATTTAAAGCAACATGGATGGACCTAGAAATTATCATATTAAGTCAAGTAAGTCAGGCAGCGAAAGACAAATTTTTATCATATGATATCACTTATATGGGGAATCTAAAAAACTGATACAAATGGACTTATTTACAAACTAGAAATAGACTCACAGACATAGAAAACAAGCTATGGTTACCAAAGAGGAAAGGGGTGGGGGGTGGAGGGGTAAATTAGAAGTTTGGGGTTAACAGATACACACTACTATATATAAAATAAACAACAAGGACTTACTGTATAGCACAGGGAACTTTATTCAATATCTGTAATAACATAATGGAAATGAATCTGAAAAAAATGTATATGCATAGACTCACTTTGCTGTACACTGGAAACTAACACAACATTGTAAATCAACTATACTTCAATAAAAAAATCAGTTTTCAATACAGATATGGTTCTAATCTAGACTCTTTATTCTATTCCACTGATCTATTGGTCTAACTTGATGGCAGTACCACATTCTCTTGATTACTGCAGCTTTATAGCAACTTGTGAAATAATGTAATTTTTGTCCGCCAACTTTGTTCTTTTTCACGAAGTAGTTTTGGCTATTTTTGCTTGATCTTTTCATTTCCATATGAATTTCAGAATAAACTTGCTAATAGCTGCAAAGAAGCCTTTTGGGATTTTGGTTGAGATTGCATTGAATCAATAGATCACACTGGGGAGAGTGGTCATAATAACAATAATGAGTCTTCTGACTACGAAGACAGAACACAGTATATATCTCTACATATTTGGGTTTTAGTTACTATATCTTGGGATGTTTTATAGTTTTCAGTGTACAAGTTTTGCACATTTTTTTTCAGATTTTCCCTTAGTATTTCATACTTTATTGTTACTTTAATAGTATTATTTTTATTCTAATTTCCAATTTTTTATTCCCAGTGTACAGAGATATAATTTTTGTGTGTGTATCAAATTTGTATCCTGCAAAAAGCATTCAGTCCTTCACCATCAAATATGATGTCAGATGACTTTTTTTTGGTAAATGCTTTTTATCAGGCTAAAGAAGTTCTCCTTTATTCCTAATTTGCTGAGAGTTTTGATCAGGAATGGATGTTTGATGTTGTCAAATGCCTTTTCATGATCTGTTTAGATGATGGGATGGTTTTCTTTTTAAATTTATTAATATACTGGATTAGACTGATTGATTTTTAATGTTAAAACTTTACATTCCTAGGAAAACCTTACTTTCTAATTCTTTTTATATATTGTTTAATTTGATTTGCTAAAATTTTATTTAGAATTTTTACATCTATGTTCATGAGGCCTATTGGTCTATAGTTTTATTTTCTTGTAATGTGTGGGTTTGTCACCAGTTGTGGGTTCTGGCCAGCAGAAGTCCCACCGAGATGCAATGAATTACTCAAGACTCTGTGGAAAAGTCAAGAGAGGGAGTCTGGAGCCAACTCCAGGAGCCTCTCAAATGCTCCCATATTTATTGAGTACAAGTCAAAGGAGGAATGCAGGAATTTAGGGAAGGACAGGGTGGGATCACAATGAGTACAAAGGCTTTGTTTATTGTTGGTGTTCAGCTCAAGGTCAGGAGACCCTTTTTGGTGAATCATGTTTGTGTTGAGCTTTTCAGCTTATCAGGGAGGAACGTATGAGAATCAGCTGCTTAGCAATTTGGACTTAGGCGGCTGTGCCTGTCATAGGTTGCCTCCCTCAGGGGATCTTACCTGTCATTGGCTAACCAGCCTTCTCACCTCTGAGTCTGCAGCTTTTTATAAGTTGTTCACCATTCCAGCCCAAGGCTGTTTTGGGGATAGAAGACTAACAGCAGGCACACCCAGTGTTTATAGCCGGGGGCCTGGGTCATTGCTAAACCCTCAAGGCAGTTACTAAGCACATATTTAAGGAGGTAAGTGGCTGGGATCTGTTACAATTTGTTAACCCAATCATGGGCTCCCACAGTAATGTCTTTGTTAGATTTTGGTTTCAGGGTAATGTTGGTCTCTGATAGACCTCCATTTTGGAATATTCCCTTCCTTTCAATTTTATAAAAGTTTTTATAGAATTGATATTAAGTCTATAAATGTTAGATAGAATTCACTAGTGATGCTAACTGGGCTTTGAGTTTCATTTCTGGGAAATTCTCAACCTCAATTTCAATTTCTTTAATAAACATGAGACTATTGGGGGCTATTTATCTTTAACTGAATGAGTTTTTGTCATTTGTATTTTTCAAGGAATTTGTCCATTTTGTATAAATTGTAAAATTTATTTCATAGTGTTGTTCATAGTATTTCTTTATGTACCTCTAGTACCTTTAGTGATGTAACCTAAAGATATTCTGATATTGGTAATATGTATCTTCTTTCTTTATTCCTTGTCAGTCTTGCTAGAGGTTTGTCAGTTTTATTGATCTTCCTAAATAATCATTTTTTTGTTTCATTAATTTTTTCTCTACTGTTTTTCTGTTATTATTTCATTAATTTCAGCTCTTTTCTTGATTATTTCCTTTCTTCTGCTTACTTTGTGTTTCTTTGATCTCTTTTTTAAATTTCTTAAGGTACAAATTGAGGCCATTTGAGACATTTCTTCTTTTTTAATATAGTTGTTTAGTTTTATAAATTTCTCCCTATGTACTGTTTTAATGGCTTCCCACAAAATTTGATACATACAATTTCATTTTCATTCAATTGAAATATTTTCTAATTTCTTTTATGACTTATTCTTTGACCATGGATTATTTAGAATTTTGCCATTTAATTTTCAACTACTTGGGGGAGTTTCCAGAAATCTTTCTGTTATTAATTTCTAATTAAGTTCCACTGTGGTCAGAGAATACGTTTTACATAACATGAACCATTTAGAATTCACTGAGACTTTTATCATGCCCCAGAATGTGGTCTATCATGGTAAATGTTTCATGTTTACTTGTAAAGAATATGTATTCTACTCTTCTTTGGTAGTGTGTTTTTATAAAATCAATCAGGTCAAGTCAACTGATTATATTGTTCAAGTCTTCCATATTCTTACTAATTTTTTGTGTACATTTTCTATTGAAACTAGGGTACTGAATCCTCAATTATTATCAGTTTGTCTCTTTCTCCTTTTTGTTCTATCAGTTTTTCCTTCATTTATTTTGAGACTCTGTTATTAGGTACAAACATGTTTAGCATTGTTATGTCACCTTTATCATTGATCCCTTTATCTTTAATAAATGGTCTTCTATATCTCTAGTAATCTTTGTTCTGAAATATACTCTAGATGCTATTAATATGTTAGTCTAGCTACTATAGCTTTTTTGTTTGTTTGCTCACTGTAAGCATGATATAGCTATTTCTATCTTTTTACTTCTCCACAGAAATTACACATGCCAGAAGTCAATGGAGCAACATCTTTTACGTACTGAATGAAAAAACAACTATCAGCCTGGAGTTCTATACTCCATGAAAATCTTTTTCAAAAATGAAAGAGAAATAAAAATATTTCTAAGCTTTTCAGACTTTAACTATAAGAAATGTTAAAGGAACTTTTTTAGACAGAAAGAATATGAACATGATAACCAGATGGAAATTTGGATCTATGCAAAGAGGTGAAGAGTTCTGAAAATGGGTAAAACAGTGTCAAGAATGAACACAGCATTATGAGTGTTTTCAGGAACTGTCCATTACTTGTGCCTCTTCAGTCTTTAACCATAGTATAAAATTTTAATTATCTTTGAACAAATTTATGATAGATAAAATACATGAAAAAACATTTCCTATGATATCCTCTGAAATATTGCCAATTAATTTTTCTACACCTCAGCTTTTTCAAGCTGTATCTTTTAAGTATGTGATATTTTTCATCTCATATATGTAATTCATAGTCAATGTTTCCTATTAAAATCACTTTATAAGTCCCTGTGTTTCAGAAAACAGAAATATAAGTCTTATGACTAATATCATTTACTAATAACCTGGTGAAAATCAGAGTAAGTATAAATGGAACAAAATCTAATAATTCACGGTTTAAAGCTATTTATGTCTTGGCTCTCCTCTTTAAAAATATGCACTCACTCATATAGTCAGCAGTGATTACTGAGTGCCAGGTATTGTTCTAAGCTCTGAGGACAGAGTAGTAAACAAAGCTCCTATTCTCATGAAGCTTCACATTCCAGTGGAAGGAGACATAAAATAAACAAGTAAACAAATACATATGTAATATGTCAGATGATGGTAAGTGCAATGAAGAAAAATATAACAGAGCAAATTAATAGAGAGGAGGGAGTTTTATTTTACATTGAGAGATCATTGAAGTCCTCTCTGATAAAGCGACATTTAAACAGATATGAATAACGTGAGGGAATGAGATTCTGAGACAGAAAAGTGTTGGCAACTTGCAGGAGTAGGAAGGGTGTCAACTGGCTGAAATAGAATGAATGAGACAGAGTTGGAGGAGACAAAGTAGTTGGGAGATCGATTACATAGACCTTTTGGTCATAATAATGATTTGAGTTTTATTTTGTGTGAGATGGAAAGCTGCTGAAGGGTTTGGGGCTGGAAAGGGACATTGTATCTTACTAATGTTTTAAATATATAACTATGGCTGCTGCATTGAGAATAGAGTGCATGGGCGTCAAGAGAAGAAGCAGGGAGACCTGTTACAAAGATAAATAACATAACTTAGAAAAGCTTTAGATCAACTCTATGTATCTTGTGTTCTGCTGATAATATAATTCAAGCGTAAATTTAAGGAGTAACTGAACCCGTGCTACTTTGGAGCTTTCTGGGTTTGCAGCTCTGCAAAATGGCCTCAGCTTTTCTGAGGAGCTTCTCTTAGCATTTGGGTTGCAATTAATTTCACTGTTGTTACAGTTATTTTTTGCTACCTAGTAAACATCTCTCAAATTTAGTGGCTTAAAATAATGACATTTGTTTTGCTCATGAATCTGCCATTTTGGCAGAGCTAACCAGTTCAGATCCCTTCTGCTTCACTTGGCATCAGCTAAGAGGGCTAGAATCATCTGAAGATGGAGTTCACTCACATCTGGCATTTGAGGCTGTCTGTTAGCTGGGTCCTTGGCTGTGGCTGTAGTCAGAATGCTTACATGTGATCTTTCTATGTTGCTCCTTGGCTTCCTCACAGCATGGTGGCTTAGTTCTAAGAGCCAGTATCCCAGTGGTGGCTGGGTTCCAAGAGTGAGCCAGGTAGAAGCAATATCACCTTTTCTTACCTAATCTTGGAAGTCATACAGCATCCCTTCTGCTACTTTCTATTCATTAGAAGCAAGTTTGTAAGGGTGGCCTATATTCAAGAGGCAGAGAATTGGCTGCAACTTTTTGATAGGAAGAATGTCAAACCTCACTCTGAGGCAAAATGAGCTGGCAGACTGGATGGCCTCAGTAATATCTCTCAGCCTTGAAAGGACAAACTTTCTTTGCCTGGCTTCAAGAGAACACAGAGTTTTCAAAGAAAAGCATGTGAAATACAAGATTAAAAAAAAAAGTGTCAGAACCAAATCTGATCATTTGTTTCCCCAACAAATTTTGGCTGAATCCTTGTCATATTTCAGGAACCAGTAAATGCAAGTCCTTGTGGAGCTCGTGGTCAAACGATGGAAAAACACACAAACAGATCCTGAGGTCTTCAATAGAAGGGCCCATGTCTTACTCATGTATTCTCAGTGCCTAGCAGTGTTCCTGCAACATAGATGACACTTAATGAACACTGGGCAGTTGAATATTCTATTGCAATGTATTATATTAAGTTATGTACAAATATTTAAGGGGGTACAAAGGAGTCATGGAAGGTTTTGCAGAGATTGTGTTAAGTCAGGGGCATCAGAAATATCATGTGCAAAGACACAGAAGCATGAGATTATGACTGATTAAGAGAATGGCCAGTTCAAACAATGCTGGCTAAAACATACCCTTGACACAGACTAGGTACTCAAAAAGTATTTGCTAATGAATGAAGGAAGAGTGTTGGATGGTTAGCCTAGAAAAATGAGGTTTATGTTGAGTTTATGCCATGTAAAGAATGCTGAAGTGGGTTCTGCATGTGTTTTTGAGCTATATGACATTTTACAAAGGAAAATGTTGTAACTGGAGGTGTGCTTAAGAGAGAAAACTCTTGCAGTAACAACAAGAAGGGATTGAGGTGGGGAAGACTGAACCCTGGTAGGCTAGACCAGTTTGGAAGCTACTTCAAGAGTAAAGTAAGACAGTAAAGTAGAGGAAGAGAGAGCAGACAAAAAAGATAGTTTTGATGGCAGAACTAATAAGATTTGATAATTTGATTAAATTATGGGGAGTAAAAGCGAAGGAGAGAAAAAGACTTCTTAGTTTTCTAGCTGGGTAACTAGATGATGATTATGATAATTATGCCATCAAATGAAATAGAAAATATAGGGGTCAGGATATATTTTGCATGTTTTGTTTTGTGTGGGTGTGAAATATAATCTCTTCAGTTCTATACTTCATTATATACGAGGTCCTTGAGTGGGAGATGACTGGTTTACATTTAGAGCTTTGTGTCGCCCAAGTTTTCCAAGCCCACACCCTGGCTCATAAAATAACATTCAAACAAGAGACTTAAAATTGGATCTTACCTAACTAGCTGGAAATCTAGCCCCCTATTGTTCCTTCCTGATTCAATGATATTTCTGAGCTGTTTCATGTGTCCTAGCACATGGTGGTAATCACCTACTTCTGTCCTACAGCATTTTTCCTTTCTTCCCTGCTTCCACCAGTATCATGAACTGGCCTCCTGGTAGAGCACTGACTCTTGAAGACAGCTCCTATTTTGGTACTATTTCTTGATTTTTCACATCTCTTATGGGGACCTCACTGGGCTCCCATGACAATGCTGAGATGACAATTCTAAAATTTCTGAAGATAGCATAGCTGTTCTTCCATTCTAATTCTGGAGACACCATCATAAAAAAAAAAAAGAAAAACACTGTCGCTAGCACTTGTGAGGTGGCCAAGGAGGTACACCTCTCAGATATCCCTTAAAGAGAAGCTGCTATTGAGTGCTTAGTTGACTGACAGCCTCTATTTGCTGCACTTTTGGATCCACTGTGGCATTTATGATGAGGTCATGCTCCCTAAGGGCTGCTTTTAGTCAAAGACTGTGCATAGCCAAGGTACCAGAGCTGAGCTACTTCTGCCCAACATGGGACTCCTCTAATGGCAACTGTTGCTCAGGGACACTCCATTGGCTTACCCAAGGCTTTCTCAGAATGACACTGTAATCTGAAATCTTCTGGCATTGTGTTCTGAAGGCTCTCCTCATTTACCCCCTATTCTTGTTGCCACAGGTCTTTTTGTTCGTTTTTTTGTTTTGGTTTCTACCAAATTTCTTATGTGTCTGATACTGTTTGGGCATTTGACTTTTGGAAGACCTGAACTGATACAAGTGATACTGAGAGTGGAGTTAAAGAGTAGGAATTCCAACTATGTTCCACCTCCCCTAAAATCCAAGGTGAGAATTTTTAAAAAGTGCTTCTAGGTTGATAGTTCCTGAAGATACTTTTTAGATACAAATCCAAATCTTTTGGAAGAAATTTATCTTAAATTCAGTCCTCAAATAAATATCATATATAAGGTTCAATAACATGGATTTGCAATTTAAATAAATCAGAAAACACGTGAAGTATTTGCCTTTCAAGAATGAAAGTCATACTCTTAAATGGGAACAAATGGAAGTCATATTGTCCTATACAAAGACCCATCTCAATCAATAGTTTGACAATATATATGAATGGGAGAGAAGAAAGAATTGCAGATAATTTTATCAGAAAATAAAGTAAAATTCTTGAATATTTTAGTTTATAACAACTGAACACAAAAATAAGATCCCTGTTCCCCGATTTTGTCAAAAAGAAATTACATGGGATGATAATGAGAAGCAATAAATAATAAAAACAGCAAATTATTCAATGCCTAGAAATACTTGGAAAATAAACCCCTAAGAGTACTTACATTCTCCAAGTGAATTTTTTAAATCACTTAACAAAGAAACTTCACTTCTGAAAATGAGTTATTATTCTATATTTGTAGAAGTTTTGACACTGATGTCTCCAGAAAAATCTAATACCCCTGAGACTGGTGTAACTAATTAATAAATGCTCTTTACAAACAAAATAAATTCAGAAGAATTCATGCCACAATTATAATATTGAGATAAACATTTGCATCAAAGCAATCTGATTTCAGATGTTGCATCAAATAACAAGCTGAACACTTCACACTGTATTTATAGACCTTCCAAGAGAGTAAATCATGCAGAATTTGTTGTAACTTTGAGCTTGCCACTCATTATGGAGTGTTAGCAGCAAATATTGTAGGACCCATATAAGTATCAAAATAAATTACAGAAGGTGGGAGACCATGTCTTTTAAAGCTGAGAAACTCATCAGCTCTTTTTGTGTTTTCTACAAAACAAGAAATCAAAGCATTGTCCATCAAGTCACCAAATAATGGTAAATAAAAATACTTTCATGATAAATTCCTTTGAGAGTTTCTCACCACAAAGATGTTTGTTTCTCCAGGCTAACTTGACAAATAGTTTGGTAAGCTTGAAAGCGTGAAGTTTTTTCTTATGTTTCTCTTTCATTTTTCTGGATCTACCTGCTTTCTCCAGATGATTTCTGTTATGGACTTAAGGTGGAAATAGCAATTCAGGTCTAGGTTGTATTATAAGCACACAGATATTATATGTCATTAGACCCCTTAAGCTGCATCACCACGAGCAGGTCCAGTTCAGAAAACTGCTGAGTGATTCTTCACAGCTGGAGCAAACATGGGGGAAAAAGAGCTTCCTCTGCTAGAATGATGGAAGGACTGGCCTGAGGAATTTTTAAGGAGAAGGCAGGGACAGCAGCCTCTTGGCAGCCCTAGGCTATTAACATTGTGCGATCTCATTGGGAATGAAGAAACACAGGAGGAAGTATAGGCAATTAGACCATGTGGATTGCATGCTATAAACATAAGAAGGCTCGGAACCTGTTGTCCAGAGGGAGACTGCTGTCAATTCAGATTCGGTTGCCAGGAATAAGGGGACCAAAGAAAGAGAGGTAGAAAGTGAAAATTTGGTATTTTAGATACACAGAATAGATGATAGGTGGAGAATGGGGCTTCAGAAAAGACTTTATGAGTGGCAGTGCCCAAAATGCAATTCTAAAATGTGAAAGAAAACAGGAGTGTTTCAACTACTCTCTGAGAGAGGCAGTGTGGAAGTATGCATAAATGATGGATTTCCCATCTGCTCCTCCTTCCCCTCAGGAAATGGAATTCTAGGGTCATAGTTAACCCCACGGGCTCTTTCTCCCAAGTGAAATTTAAGTTCACAGATGGGAAACTTGAGACAACTGACATGGATTGACTAGCATCTCAGTGAAGCTGAAACCAAGAAGCATTTTTTCTTTTCCTCTCTGCTGTTTTCTTTGTTATAGTTTGTGGCTGGTAAGAATCATATAGGTCTAGATTTTAGTATTTCCTGATTTGATTGCGTTGGTTTTGTTTGGGAAATGCTATTTAAAAGTAATTGATGCTTATATTGTAAGTTGCTGAAGGAGTGGTCACATTAATTCTGGAATTTAATTGTGTTTTGTAATTTTTTGTGAGTGTGAGGCTTGCAATCATATTCTTTATGCACCATGCGGCACCACTGGTATTTAGGAAAAGTGAGCACATGAAATGTTCGGGGTCAGAGACAATTTTGTATGTGCTAAAGGAGCTACATTAATTCCAATGGAAGATTGGAGGGGATCTATTTTTAGCATTGTAGCTTGCTTAAGCCTGTCACTGTGATAGCTAGTGTTTGCCAAACATGGGACACTGTTCCACACTGCATTAGTAGCTTTCTAAGAGTGTTCTTGGGCAAATAAGTTTGAGAAAAACTGTCTTGGGCAGACTTATCCAATCTTTTCTTCCCTATGAGACTCTGCAGTTTTAAATCTGTTAATGTGCAATTTTAAATGTCAAGAGGAAAATATACAATGCAGTATTTCTGTGATATTTTTGGTCACAGGATACTTTAATATGGCATACCAATTAACATCCTTTAAACAGTTTCTCAGGAAAAGAGTTTGAGAAACATGAAACTATGAGAAGGGACTTGGCTACTGTTTCCTGTTTAGCTCATATTCTGGGGCTTTGGACAAAAGCTTCTTAGTAGTAAAAAAGGCACATTTATCTGGCTTTGAGCTCTGTGTCTATATCCCTTGGGCATCTTGCAAGGGGGCTAGGGTAGTTTGCAGTCAAATGCTCTACCACTGAGCTATACTCCCATGCCAGGGCTAGGGTAGTTTGGATGGAGGGAATGGAAGGGAAAGGTTCGGTATGGCTATGGAAGGATGAGATACAGGCATTCAGAAATCTTGCATCCTGGCCACTTTTTCTGTTCCACCTTTGATACAACTTACTGAATCAGAGACATCTGGGTTGAAATTAGAGTTGTACTAGTTAACAAGGTGACCATGGGGAATGTCACTTAACCTTTAATCTTCAGTTTCTTCATCTATAAAATTGGAGAAATATAACTAACTCATTATTTTATCATTTTAAGGACTACTAACAAGCTCAAATATGAATAAAAGGTTCTCTACCTACATCAAACTATCCTACACACCAATGCCAGAGGATCTTCCCAAAGCTCTATATGCCAGTGTGCTGTCCAAAACCTTTAATGTTAGCCTATTAACTGGTTATGTAACTCCTACCATCTCTTTAAAGACCATTTCAATCCCATATATTCCATCATTCCATGATGAAAAGACTTATTCAATCTATGGTGACCATCAAAAACCACACCTTTCTCAGAGTTCTTGTAGTATTCTACGTTAATCACTCATTTGATAATTAATACTTACTCTCTTCCTCCTCCCCTCCCCAACCCTCCATTAATACATTTATGTCAGGTCTCCCTGACTAGACTGTAAACAGGTCTATGTTTTATTCCTTTTGGCTCAAGGGTGAAATATTGCAGACAGTAAAGCCACATTTCTTCAGACTGTAGTAAAGTTTTTCAGAAAATTGGCAAAATTTAGCTTATTTTTCCGCAAAAATACAATTATCTGACACAGGCGTGGATATAAAAACAAAATGACATTAAAAAAAAAATTTGAAATGTATTTTAGAATTTGGGAGAAGTTACACTCAGTTACCACTAGATGGAGGAAGTGATTTTCTTAGTCAGTGAATTTAAAGTTTTTCATTTGAAGAATTATGAATGTTTCTTCAGACCTCAGGTGGTTATCACTGGCAATTTATCAGATTATCAATAGAAGACTAGCCTTCACAATTTAATGAAAAGTATTTTTTATCTTCCTTTCTCAAACCCCCACTCCTAACAAAGGCAAACTAAAAAAAAAAAGCAAATATAAGTACTAGGGTGAAATAAGATTGCCTATATATAAAGTGATTTAAAATATACTTTTGGCGGGGAGGGTATAGCTCAGTGGTAGAGCACATGCTTAGCATGCCTGAGGTCTTGGATTCAATCCCCAGTACCTCCATTAAAATAAATAAACCTAATCACCTCCCCCCTCAAAAAAAATTGAAAAAAATATATATTTACCTGTAGACTCCAGGAGAAATTTCAGATGATTTCATTGCATATTAGCATAATTTGCATTTTTTTACAACAAGATAAGACAAATGTGCTGACATTTCTAGACCTTTGTAGACTTCAAGTCTTTCAGGGCAACATGCTGTTTGACTGTATTTATTGCTATTGTTGCGTGTTTATAATATGACAGCATTTTAGACATCAAACACGACAACTTTTGCTTCAATTGACTTTTGTTTTGAAAAGCCCTTTGTATTCCTTCAGGAGGGTAAACTTGCAACTTAGAAAAAAATGAAATCTATATAACTGAAAATCACTTTTCACTAAGGGCAAAATTGATATCATTGCAACTGGTTAGAAAGTGAAACCCTTCACCTTTCTCTCTTTCCTCCTTTTTTCTTTTGGTAAATGTTGTTACTTTTATATAACTCTAGCAGAATTGTTAGAATTATCATAAATGAGCTTTCGCGCATGCTGTTATTTCATCTTCTGTAAAAAATTTCAATCATATTCTTAATGTTTCTGTTTCCAAGCCAACTGTTTAATGCACAAGGCTTTATTTCAGACTACAGCTCAGACTATTCATTTATGCTAACAGTAGAGCTTGAACAATACTGTAAATTAAAGAAAATGTAATTTTGGGATTTGTCTTATAATTTACCATTTTCCAAAAGCACTCTCTTGAGAAATTAATAGCTTAAATATTACTGGAATAATGAGGATCAAGTTTGAGGAAAATATAGCTTGAAAGTCTATTACTGAAAATGATGGAAATAGGCATTTTTGTGTTGCTGTCTGAGCAAATATAATACCATTTATCTCTAATTATCCCTAAGAAAAAGAACAAGAAGCATGGAAAAAACAAAGAGTAAAGATTTAAATGGATCTGTTATTCTCCTGCTTTCCCTTACCTACTATTTCTGTGATGATAAATATTAACAAAAATCAGCAAAGAGAACAAGAGAGTAAAAACAGAAGGCTGATATAGTCTTTGGGTCAACAAAGAGGTTCTACTTAGCACATCGAAAAATCTTGGGCCTATTATTCAGGGAAAATATCCTCACATATAATCCAAATGTTCATTTTCAAATCCATTCATGTTCAATGAAGTGTGTGATTTTTCTATTCAAGTTAAAGAAAGCCAGATTGAGAATTTATCTAAATTCAGCTAATTACATTTGGTCAAGCATTGTCCTTGGCACAATTATTCTCCAGATCTACATTTTTGTACTTTTAATCAGCTGTGGCTGCAGGGGCCATTGGCTGCAAAAATAGAAATTTTAATTACCTCAGAACACAGTGCTACCACTAGACCTTTATATTTTTGTGTCTCCTTTTCCTGTCCAAATAAATGGTTTGGTTTATGCAACAAATGTGTCCTAAGGAGGTAAAACAGGGACAAACAACATGGAACAGTTCAGTGAGACTAATCTGTATCTTAATTCAGTTCTGTAAAGTTTAGCATTTCATTTCTGAATGGTAGGTAGCTTTTGACAGCCATTTGCATTGTGTCTCTTATGGCAGAGTCATCATTTGGGCTGGGTACTTTCACCACCACCCAAGTACTTTTTAAATTATAACACAAGAAATTGACACATTGTCTTGATGCATTTATAGCTGTGATCTTGGAGCTTTGATGCCTCACTTACCACCACCCTCCCTCACTTGTGAGAAAGACTTCTCTCCTTTGTAAAGACAGGGATGTGAAACAGAAAAGAAGCAGGCAGAAGTTTTACACCTCCTCTTGTCACTTTGGATGACTCACTAAGCTTGGGAGGCTGTATGCCCTGTATCAATACAATTACATAATCATTACCTGTAAGTTAAATCACTTCACACACCCACCGGCAAAAATATAACAATAAAGCTATTCTTACGATTTTTTCCTCTTCAAAGTAATTATATACAGTTAAGAAACTAAACTACATTCAAACTAATGTAACTTCAAACATTACCTTTCCCCTTATAAAACTTTTTGCTCCTCTTATCCTGCACTACACTGAATTAAAAAAAAAAACTAATTACAGTGAAGAGATAAAATGAATTTCTCAGCTGTTCAGCAGATATGTTCAGGAAAAAAAAAAGTGGAAACTGATAGCATTTTCATATTGCCTACCAGGTAGTAGGTGCTCAAAAAGCACTCATTGAAACAATGTTAAATATACACATTTCTTTCTAAATGACTTGAAAAATACCAAGATTTTCAAGAATAAAAATTTACTTAGGGGATCATTTTTTTTTTTTTTTACAATAAATGCAAGTATTGGTTGAAAATTAGTGTGCCTAAGTTCTGGTCATTTAAAGAATTTAGTGATAGCAAAGGAAGCCATGTAACCTCCAAGGACATGGGTTTGAATCCAACACAGGTTGCCATAGAAAGTTGATACCATTTGACAACTGCTTTGTGAAATGAGCTGGTCTCGGTCCAGGGGACAGATGTTCATATCACAAAATGCTCTAATTGGCAGTCTTAGCAGAGGAGCCAAAAATTGAAAGGCCCTGGAATCTGAACCCGCTTCTCACTCTCTAGAGGGGTAGACAGAGGTTCACTCATAAAGGAAGCTTAGAATTGCTGGTGGGAATCGTATACATATATATATGTTTTATGGATAAACAGAGGACTTTGTGTTTCAAAGCTGTCAGTCTAATTTTTCAATATACTCAAGTACTTTTAATAAGGCCTTCCCAAGTTGATGCAAATGTTCCTTG
Organism: Vicugna pacos; assembly: GCF_048564905.1. Lineage (NCBI taxonomy): Eukaryota > Metazoa > Chordata > Mammalia > Artiodactyla > Camelidae > Vicugna > Vicugna pacos. The sequence goes on along the minus strand of NC_132992.1, from coordinate 38,535,997 downwards.
CTTTTTGCTTAAAATTAATGATTCTAATCTCACATATTGTTAAGGAAAAACTAGAGATGGAGACTATTTAAAGCAGTAGAAACAGATTTTATTCAGGAACTACTGCAATATGGGAAATGAGACCTCAATATAGAACTGGGCTCAAGTCTAACTACAGCATGGGGAAGTAAGAATTTACAGCCAAGGAGAAGAGTGGAGGGTCAGTAGATGGAAAATTACTTAAAGGAAACATTGAGGGTAAGGGACAATTTTGGCTAAACCGACTTGGTAGTATTCTTGCTTAACACAGGCCAGGGTGGTCAGATATCACCTGGGGAAAGTTGGGGGAATAGGAATTTGATCAAATATTGAGGGTGGAGATTCTTACAAAACTGACTGAATAGAGTTTTTGCTAAAGTTGGGACACATAAAGATAGACAGGGAAGGCAAAGGTTGAGGCCCTACTTGAGAAGAGAGTTCAGGGGCGCCTCACTAAGGTTTGGTCAAGGAGAGAGTCTTTGTCAATGTACTAGTGCATTTCTCATTTCAACTGTATACTATTGTGGGACTGAATGACTGTCACTAGTCAACTAAAAATATCACACATGCCATGAAAAATGGCAAGTAAAATTCAATAAATGCTCGAATTTAGAATATTTTGCCTGTAGCTCAAAATATGCCCAATTTGCTACAGCTTTTCTGTGTACTACATTGAAGCAGACACTCCCAAGGCCTGGGAAATCAGATGGACTGAATTACTGTACATACCCTTTCACAGTTAATGACAAAGCAACAGGCTTGATCAGGGTCTTCATACTGAATAATGACAAATGACTGCCTACTGGTATGATTTTAGGAGCGATGAAAATGCCTACTATCTCCATGTGCTTAAAATTCTAGGCCTGAAGTGTCGTTCTTTTAGCTTTGGTTTTGATTTCTTTGGGAGAGGTCACTTTCTAAACCGTGTTCCATAGAACATTGCTTTAGCTATCTCCTAAAAACCACCCCCTAAACACACACACGAACACACACACACACACACACACACACATACATGTATGTGATTCCACAGCCATATAAATTTGGGAAACACTTCATCAAGTAATGTTAAATAAGTTTGTTTATGCAAAATTCACAGTCTTTAATATACAAATATGTCTTTTGACTCTTGAAGAAGAAAGAGTACGCAGCATTTCATATAACACAGCTAAAGACTAGAAACTAGTGTTCCAAGGAACACAGAGTGAGAAATGCTCTTCTCAGTCATTTAGAATTTGGTGCATACTAATTGATAATTGTTATCTGTCAACAGGATTTTCAAAGGAAAGGGGGAAAATAGGCAAAGTCTGTTACCTGGAATTACTGGAGACTGTTTTCCTACAATTTTGCTGACATCAAAACGCCATTAAAAAAATAAAACCTTCCTCAGGATGAAAATGGTTTGCCTTTTGAGAAGTTAGTTTAGTAGATTCTCAGTAGTACATTGCTCCTGGCAAACTATTTTCAGTAAATCATCAGGACAGTATGATTTCCTGCTATCAATTTTCTTTGAAATATTAATTAGATGAGTAAGCACTAGTCAGAGTCCTCAGTGCCCTTTCTCGTTCAGCCTGCAGTGTTTCCGCTCTGCTTGGGATAATCATGGAAAGTTTCTACCAGTAATATGTGGGGAGTGGAGGAGAAACACACTGGAAATGTATCGACTAGAACTAATCTGTGGAAAATTCTTCAAATCATCATATGTGGAAAACGGTAGGATTTGGTTCTCACTGACTCCAATCAAAACAAAATTTTTCACTTGTCAGGAATATATTTGAAAATGGAGCAGAGACAGTTGCAAATGTACCACTCATTTTGTTCTTTACTAATAGAAATTGCATGAGATAGGACTCATTTCATATTCCTGCTTGTAGGGCACAACCTTGTATCAGTACTATTATTCTTTTTACAGAGAATATTGTAAAATAATTGCCATGTGAAGAAGGATTCAAAGAATATGAAGCCAAAAGATGTGGGGGAAAATTATCGTAGAGATATGTCAGCTAGTTAATTTAAAAAATACTATTTTTCTGGTATTTGATATGTATATATTTATAGCATTTGTGAGCTATAAATTTTTTTCAACCTGTTTGATTGTTTTTGTTAAAAATAAATATTGATTTCATATTTAATTTTGTACTGTTTAGCTTTAGGCACCTCAAAACCTGGATTTATCCCTTATATACTGCTTATAAAATGAATTAAAATGGCATTCTTTTGTATATTCCATTATATTGATCTAACATGCGTTAGGTTAAAAGAATCAGAAAACAATTCCATTTGTCTGTCTTTGTCTCCCTCCATTTAAAAGGAACATTTAGTTGATAATAGTTAACTTTAAAAAAAGTTGTCATAGTCCCTCACAAAGACGTGTGTTTGACTGGGTGAAGAAGGGGAGCTAAAAATACAACTAGAAATGAGGAAGATGATGGGAAGATGAAAAGAGAGAAAGTGAAATTTGAAAAGGAGAAGAATATAAGGCAGAAGAGAAATAAGAAAATTAAGGAATTAGCAGAGAACAGAAAAAAGAAAGGCAAGAGAAGAAGTGAGGATGGATAAAATATCAACTGGCTTCACAAATAATTACAGACAACTGACTTCCATCACTTACAATCTACTACTATAAGTAGGATACATAGTGCAATGATTTATTTTAGGGGGCTTTATTCCTTTGTGAGTTTTATCCTCTGTGTTTTACACCATACACACTACCCTCTCATGTGATCTGATACTCATTCATACTAAAGCAATAGAGATCAAGTGTGCTATACAGATGGTACACGAAAAGATGCTCAATATTGCTAATTATCAAAGAAATGCAAATCGAAACTACAATGAGGAGGAAGGGTATAGCTCAAGTGGTAGAGCACATGCTCAGCACCCAAGAGGTCAGGGGTTCAATCCCCAGTAACTCCTCCAAGCGGAAATCAATGAAGAAACCTAATTACCTCCCTCTCATAAAACAAACAATACAAGCCAAAACTACAAGGAGGTATCATCTCACGCTGGTCAGAATGGCAATCATTAAAAAGTATGCAAATAATAAATGCTGGAGAGGGTGTGGAGAAAAGGGAACCCTCTTACACTGTTGGTGGGATCATAAACTGGGGCAGCCACTATAGAGAACAGTATAAGTTTCCTTAAAAAACTAAAAATAGAGTTACCATATGATCCAGCAATCCCACTCCTGGGCAAATATCCAAAGAAAACTCTGATTTGAAAAGATACATGCATCCCAATGTTCATAGCAGCACTACTTACAACAGCCAAGACATCGAAGCAACCTCAATGTTCATTGACAAAAGACTGGATAAAGAAGCTGTAGTATATTTATACAATGGAATACATACTCAGCTGTAAAAAAAGAATGAAATAATGCCTTCTGCAGCAATATGGATGGACCTGGAGATGATCATTCTAAGTGAAGTAATTCAGACAGAGAAAGACAAATATATGATATCACTTATATGTGGAATCTAAAAAAATATATAACTGAACCACTATGCTATACACTAGAAAGTAACACAAAATTGTAAATCAACTAAATTTTAATTTAAAAAAAAAGAAAAAAAAACTGTGCTATATAGGAACTTAGGAATTACCACAATAGGTGAGATTTATGGTCCATCAACTCAGTGTTTTGTTTAAATGGGGCCTCCAAGGTGTAGGAGAAAGTGTTTTCACACTGTGTTTAGTAGATTTGAAACTGCTAGAAGTATTCATTATCTCAAATAGTTTGCAAGGAGAAAGCTAAACCAAGAGAGTCTAAAGTTTTCTGTTTATCAAGGGAAACTAAGTAATACAGGACTGGTAAGTTAGTTCACTTACAGCTTAAGCGAGCAGACTTAATTTTCCAGAAGAAACATAGTCTACAGATTAAGTGGAAAAGTACAATTTATCTTAAAAATGTTTATTGCATATTTTGTGATTAAAAACACTTAATGTTTTACAACAATTGGGAAAAAAGGTGTAATTGATGACCTGGTGAAATGTTTGCATCATTGAATCTTCTGACCCTTCGTTTTTTCCATTTTTATTGTTGGCAACATGATCTTGCCAATTACTAAAATCATAAACTTAGGAGTCCTCCCAAATTTCTGCCCCCTCAGTCACAACATCCAACTGGTCACTAAGTCCTGATATTTCTACCTTCTTAATGTTTCTGAAATTGTGTCTTTCTCTTTAATTTCATATCCACTGCTCCAGTTCAAGCTCTTATTATCACTTGCTCGGGCTATTGCAGTCTCGTCCTAACTGATCTTATTTCTTTGGGACAATCCTCTAATGCAGGGATTGGAAAACTATATATCTCATGGGCCAAATCCAGCTTGTTGTCTTTTTTTTTTTAAATAAAGCTTTATTGGAATATAGCCATGACTATTCATTTACCTGTTGTCTATTGCTGCTTTCAAGCTACAATGGCACAGTTGAGTAGCTAAGAGAAAGACTGCAAGGCCCACAAAACCCAAAATATTTACTATCTGGTCCTTTATAAAGTTTGCTAATCTCTGATTAATCCTTCTCCACTCTGCAGCCAGAGTGATATTTCAAAAACTCAAATATGATCATTGCTCCTGCTTAAAATCTTGCCACTAACTTCCCATAATCCACAGAATATAATTCAGATACTTGTATATCAAGTATAATTCACAAGAACATTACTTTTTGGCCCCTGTCTACTTTTCTAGTCTCATTTTCTGTCATTTCTCTACTTCCTTACTGTATTCTGTTATAATAAAGTACTTGCAATGCCCTGGACTTGAGATGTTTTTCCTCAAGTTCTTACTTCTGGCAAAGACAGCCATCTTTCAAACTCATGCATAACTGTTGATCCTTAAGTAGACTTCTTGATTACTCCAAGAAGAAATAAATCCTTTCTATGAATTAATCATTTGTTTTAATACTTATCACCAGTAGCACTTATTTTAATTTTTTATTTTTAATTACTTCTTTGTCTTCCCTAATAGACTCTGAGCCTTTGGAGGATCAGGATGGTTTATTCTAGTATCCCTTGTGCCTCATGCAGTGCCTTAAATATAATAAACAGTTATGAAACACTTGTTGAATAAATGAATGTAGAAAGTTTAGTTGAATCTTCCTTGACTAAACTTTAGTGTAATCTGTGGAAAAGTGAACTTTTCCCCACAAAAACCTGAAAACACTACTGAATGTTTTTATGCCAAAATTTGCTGATGATTGTAAAAGTAAAATGAAAACACCACACTTCTTCATAAATTTATGTAGCAGAAATAAAAATCAATTTTTTAAAATCAGAAGAATGAAAAAAAATTTTTAATGAGAAAAGCAAGGAAATGGTTTTGTTATTGATTGTGACTATAAACATACTATTATTTATTTAATTAAACAACTAAATTATATAGTTTTGTATGGAAACATAAAAGACCCTAAATAGCCAAAACAATCTTGAGAAATAACAAAAGCTGGAAGTGTCACACTTCCTGACTTCAGACTATACCACAAAGCTACTGTCATCAAACAGCATGGTACTGACACAAAAAACAGACACATAGATCAATGGAACAGGATAGAAAGCCCAGAAATAAACCCATGCACTTATGGTCAATTAATATATGACAAGGGAGGCAAGAATATACAACTGGAGAAAAGACAGTCTCTTCAATAAGTGGTGCTGGGAAAACTGGACGGCTACATGTAAAACAACGAGATTAGAACATTATCTCACACCATATACAAAAAAATAAACTTAAAATAGATAAAGATCTCAATGTAAGACCTGAAACCATAAAAGAAAACATAGGCAGAACACTCTATGACATAAATTACAGCAATATTTTTTTGGATCCATCTCCTAAGGTAAAGGAAACAGAAGCAAAAATAAACAAATGGGACCTAATTTAACCCAAAAGTTTTGCATAGCAAAGGAAACCATCAACAAAATGAAAAGACAATGTACTGAATGGGAGAAAACATTAGCAAATAATATGATTGATAAAGGGGTTAATATTCAAAATATATAAACAGCTCATACAAGTCAATATCAAAAAAACCAACAAAAAAACCTGATTAAAAATGGACGGAAGACTGACTGGAATAGAGAAGACACAAAAATGGCCAACAGGCACATGAAAAGACGCAAACATTGCTAATTATCAGAGAGATGGAAATCAAATCCACAGATATCACCTCATATTTGTCAAAATGGCTACCATCAAAAAGAATGCAATAACAAATGTTGGTAAGGGTGTAGAGAAAAGAGAACCCTCACACAGTTTTGGTGGAAATGTATATTGGTGCAGCCACTGTGGAAAACAGTATGGAGTTTCCGCAAAAAACTAAAAACAGAACTACCATATGACTAAGCAATTCCACTCCTGGGTATATATCTGACAAAACACCCCCCAATAATTTGAAAAAATACATGGATCGCAATGTTCATAACAGTATTATTTACAATAGCCAAGATATGGAAGCAACCTAAGTGCCCATCAACACATGAATAGATAAAGAAGGTGTGAGATATATATATATATATATATATATATATATATATATAGGAATATTACTTAGCCATAAAGAGAATGAAATTTTGCCATTTGCACAAACAGATGAATCTAAAGGGTATTATGCTTAGTGAAGTAAGTCTGACAGAGAAGGACAAATACTTATGTAGGGTATCACTTATGTAGGGAATCTAAAAAATAGAACAAATGAATGAATATAACAAAACAGAAACAGACTCATAGATCTAGACAACAAACTGTTGGGGGGAGCAAGACAGGGTAGAGGATTAAGAGGTACAAAGTACTGTTTATAAAATAAATGAGCAACAGGGATATATTGTACAGCACATGGAATGTAGCCAATATTTTATAAGAACTTTAAATGGAGTACAACCTATAAAAATTTTGAATCACTATGTTATACACCTGAAACTAATATGCTATTATAAATCAACTATACCTTAATAAATTTTTTTAAATAAAAAAATTATATTGCTAAAGTTGAATTCATTAAAAGACTCAATTTGACCTTATAAAATAAATGATTTTTTACCTTCTAATAATGCTTTACCAGGTTTTACAGATGGAGCTAACAGCACAAAATAATGTTACAATTTGAGAGGCTCTCTTAAATAGTAGGCTAAATCAAATTAAAGGCTCTGAGTCCAGATAACCTACAGGTAATGAATATACATATCAGAGCACATAAAACACATCGCACAGTAAATAGCCATGCAAAAACAATGATATAATACTAACTGGAAAAAAGGAAAATGTAAGAATATATATTAGATTTAGGCTTCTAGAAATGGCAGAGTAACTTTGCCAGCATAATCTCTTGCAGATAACAACTATAATATGTATGAACAAATATACTTAACCTCCCTAACTATTTGAAAATACTGGAGAACAACAAAGCACTCAGATACTGGAAGGCATCTACTCTTGAAAGATAGAACTGCCAGCGGTGATATTTGTGAGTATGTACCTTTTTGTCTTAGAGTACATCCCAATCTGCACCAGGCTCTGGGTAACAGAAATTTGCAATTTTACTGGCTTGGGATAAAAGAGAACAGAGTTCTAAGCTAGCAGACAAGATGGAAAATTCAGGGCAGGGGAATCCTGGAAGAGACAGAGGTACAGAGAAAGTGAATCTCAGAATCTGTGTACAAACTCCACCTGTTTGACCACTAAACTGCACCTCCCCTGCTGAGCCTAATGAAAGAGCAGCAGCTAGAAGAGGAAAGACATGGGAAGAGGTTCTAGCTGCTGCTCATTATAAGGGAGCTACAGGTTGAATTTTAAGTCCAGCCAAATTAACTACCTGCTAGAACAAAATTAATACTCCCCAGAGGAATATAGCTGAGTCCAGTCCTTACAATATAGTTTTCATTATGTCCAGTATACAATAAAAAACACCATATATGCAGAAATATAGGGAAATGTAATCCACAGTCAAAAGAAAAAGCAGTTATTAAAATCTAGTCCCATAATGATTCAGATGCTGCACTTAAAAAAAAAGATTTTACAGCTGCGGTTACAAATACATTAAATTTAGAGGAAAATATAATGGGTTAACAAATGAGAAATTTTAGCAGAGAATTAGAAACCAAAAAAAAAAAAAGAACCAAATAAAAATGATAGAACTGGAAAATACATTAACTAAAACTAAAAATTCGCTGGATAAGGTTAAAAGCAGATTAGAAGTGTCATAAAAAAAAGTCCTTGAGGACATAGTAATAGAAGTTATTAATTTGAAGGGCAGGGAAAAGCAGATTAAAGGAAAATGAACAAGAGCAAGTAAAACAATATAAAAGGTCTAACATACAAGCAACTAAAGTTCCAGAAGGTAAGAATGAAACTGAGGCAGAAAACAAGAACAAAAACAAAAAACCACTTTGAAGATTAATGGTTAAAATTTACAAAATTTTCAAAAACATGTACTTGTAGCTAGATTCAAGAAAAAAGAAACCAACCCCATAAAACACTGTTAAAAAAAAAACTACATCAAGGGACATCATAGTCAAACTGATGAACTACAAAGATAAACAGAAAATCTTGAAAGTAGCCAGAGAAAAATAATATATTCAGGGAAACAATGATAAGCACTTTTTTTTACAACAATAAGCATTCTCATTTTACTACCTTCTGATCTATAACAACTGAGATCATCTGACAATGGAACAATATCTTAAAAGCACTGAAAGAAGAAAAAGAAATACTCAGCCAGGAATTGTAAAGCTAGAGAAACTACCCATCAGAAATGAAGGTGAAATAAAGACATCTGAGGATAAAAACAGAATTTGCTACCACAAGATTGCACTATAGAACTGCTAAAGAAAGTTCTTTATGTTGAAGGGAAATGACAGCATCGTAACATGCATTTATAGGAACAGATGAAGAGCATTCGAAATGAGAAATATTTGAGTATATATAAAAGGCTATATGTATTTTTTTCAAAGACATTATTAAAAGCAAAAATTATTATACCTCTTTCTGTATTATTGTCTTTTATAACAACTATAGCAAAAGGATAAGGGGGTAAATAAAACTATATTTTTGCAAGATCCCCATTTTTTACATGAAATATGATACTGACTTAAAATAGAATGTGATAAATTAAAGACGTATATTCCTAGATCAACCACTAGAAATAGAGTTATAGCTGGAAAACAAATATCAGAATGGTAGCTGTAAGTCCAAGCATGTGAATAATTATACTAAGTATGGTTGGATTTAGGTCTAGCATTAAACATCCTTATTGGGCTAAATACTACCATTAAAAAACTAAGCTTGTCAGACTGGTTAAAAAAATGAAGATCCTATTATATGCTATCCATAAGAGATACGCTTTAAAAAAGAAAAACAAATAATTTGCAAAGAAAGAATGGGGAAAGTATATATCAGGCAAACAATAAGCATAAAATGTATGTTGGGTAAAAACAGTGATAGAAATAGTGTCTAATGGAATATTACATAGCAATGAAAACAAAAGTTACTATGTGTAACAATCTGGATGTCTCTCACAAAAAATGTTGAATGAAAAGCCAGTCACACAAAAAAAATCATGTTTGTTTTCAGCACAGTGATTATCTTTGGAGAGGAGGGTGGGAATAGAGCTGGATGAGGGCATAAGGGAACCTTTGCAATGCTGAATAAAATTCTCCTTTCTTGACCTGGATGCTCTTTTTATGGATGATTTTTTTCATGATCTTTGTGATAATTTATGAAACACTTAGGATTTGTATACTCTTCTCCTTTCATATTATACTTCAATAATAACGTTTGTTTATAAAAATAGGCCAGGATCAAGCTCTGTAATCTAGAAAGATACTATACAATTAATGATTCATTTCACTAAGAAAAGCATATCAGTGCAAAGAAAGGATATACTTTAAGGCAAATAATTAAAAGCAATGTACAACTAAAAAAATCAAGTTTCTGAAAATCTCCATAGTTTGAAGCTATGGATAGTGAAACTCAATTATGGGTTATGCTATAGAATCCTTTGTAAATGTTTCTGAAGTTCATTACAAAAAAAATAATACCATAAATAAGAAGATCAATTTAATTTTATATATCTTGAATTTGTAACAATATTTTTATTACCATCCTTGCTCTTCAAGATTGCCTTCTTTCTACATTCTTTTACAAACCACTTGTAAATTTGCACTGTTGCAGATAATATGCATAATAAGAAGCATTACATTTTTCTGTGCCTAATGTCTTTGTGATATTATGACTCAGAACTGTCAACTCCCATTTCTAAGTTCATGTTTTTGGTGTCAGAGATCTATAGTTATTTGCATGTTTGAGACAGAAAAATTTTTGGGTGATCATTATTTAATTAACTCAGTTTAGCTGGTTATTTTTCAAGCCTCCTCCTCAATACACAAGGTTGTCTGATGTTTCACTTAATGATATTTTGCCAAAGCACAAGCCTTCAGCTCCTCTTTCATCCTTAGTTCCCTTGAGCCAAAGCTGCAGGGCTACAGCTCTGCTTTCTGAATTTATTTTCTTCCAGCTTTAGCTGTCTAAGAATTAATTGCTAAATTCTCTATTGATTCTTAGCAAATTATTTACTTTTCCTTTTGAGTTCCAAATCCTTCCTTTTCTTATATTCTCATTCAGAGTGACTCAGTTTGAATATATATTGAAATTTCTATGGTTTTCAGAAAGGTATGTTGAAATAAACCCAGATATTCTAGAATTCCGCATAAGGGTTACTTGTAGCAGGCAATAGTACCATATACCATATTAACAATGACCATTTCTGGCTCTTAGAATTCTAGGCTATTTTCTCTCCTTCTTTTTACTATTAGCCATTTCCAATTTTGCATGCCAATTATCTTTATAATCAGACAAAAAAGTTGCTAAAACATAGTCAGCCACCAGTTTTGATGTGTTGGAACTGCTCTTACTAGATGGGGGAGCAGATTATGTGCCCTTCTCGATTTCTGTCAGTGATCTTACGCTGGTAGCCTGAAATCAGCCTTGGGAGCATTAACCCCATGGAAACTGGCCACACTAAAAATCAGGGCTTTAGTTTTAGAGATTCTGCTTACCAGTACACCATATGGAACCAGCATCTCTATATGAACTGAAACGGTAGTCAGTTGGCTCTTTAAACAACCAGAAAGTTTATAGAAACTCAAGGGTTGGAGCAGGGTTGCCATTATATATCACTCATTTTGGCAAAAATCAACCACAAGTGACCTTGGTGAATGGCTCACTGGAAATGAAAACATGAATATGCTGGCTGACTGGGTAGCAAATTCTGGGATGAGAAGAGCAATTGCAGCTCTCCTTCATTGGCTCACTGTAAACAAAGCTACCAAAAGACCTGAGAATTATTTTGTTCCTTACCTAAGAAATCTTACCATCTTTATTGAAGTATAACCAGAAAACATAAGTTTATATTTTAGCTTTATTTGTAATTTAGATTATATATTAGTGTTGTGAATCACTAGAATGTGACAAAATTTATCACCTAATGTCTCCTTCTTTGGCAGCTTTTTAGATAACAGAATGCTGGATTTTTGGTTTGGCTTTATTCTTCCTGAAGGCAGAAGGTAAATTACGTGGTATTTTCATGATTTCCTTCAGGCTTTTGTGCCTATAAAAACTGTTTTTGGTAGACATATTTTTGTAAGAATTATATTCACTTAAAAATAGTGAGAGAAATGATATTTTCTGCTTAATCAGAGTTACTGGGTCTTATTCTGGTGCTTTTCTCACCATGGTAGTATCAGGGAAAAAGATTACTGCTGAGGATGCATTATTATTATTCATAGCAATATTTAATGACACAAAAATAGAAATGTTGATACTCAGTTTTAACGTACTAATCAAAGTGATTGGAAATTGCTTAAGTGGACCAATTTTGATTCTAAATGCAGAAGACTTCTAACTCAATACTAAGCAAGAAATGTGCTAGAGCCTAATGATCAGAACGTTGTGCTTGGAAGTGATCAAACTTGGAATTTAATTTGGTTAGATAAACAGACATTGTAAGTTTTTTGTTTGTTTGTTTTGTAAATGTGGTGTCCACTCTTTTGAAACTAGAGAATACTGGGGAGACATACAGTGCTGACTCTCAAGGAGGTCGAAGACTAGTTGAAGGTGCTGTCATGTAAACAAAAAAGGCACCATTGTTAGAGACTTACCCAGATCCCCAAAGCACTAGATTCATTTCTGAAAAGTGTGTCTATTTGCCTAAGCTCTCAGAACCCTGAGAAAACAGATTGCCTGGTTATCTACCATTATCATTTAATAACTACTACACTTGAAAGTATTTTTTATGCCAAAGTAATTGGTCAACTCAGGAGAAACAATAAAAAATGTTCCTGAGATTGGTTGTTTTGTAAAATTCAAAGAAAACAATGAATTGATTTATTTAAATATTCATTAGAGTTTGTTAGAGTATCTGCATAACTGTTTTTCTGATTCTGTACTGGCTATTTGACATAATGAGTAGAGTGAACCTTCAGGATCCTGAAAATACAGCCATTGTGGTAGAGAAGACAGCAAAACAGACATGCCATCCTGTGCAGGTAAAGGCAAAATGAGTGGCCTGTGGACATGATGAGCACAACCTATTTGAAATTATCTAGACAGGAGGAGTCATGGCTAGACTTTGCTTCCATAATATTTTAGCTTAAGAGCTGAGATTATGGTGTCTCTTTAAAAGTTGTTTTGTTTATTATATTGAAAATATTTTTTCCAGGCATGGGGGTATAGCTCAGTGGTAGAGCATTTGACTGCAAAGTAGTTTTTCCAAATATACTAAGAGTTTTATGTGATCTGTACAGTAATTAACATCACCTTAGTCTGCTAAGAGAGTAAAGAAATCATTTAAAAAAGGAAACAGAGACAAGAAAGGAGAAATAATTTTCATAAGAAAGTAAAGCATCATCTAAAAAGAAAATTATAATCTATCTTGGTCAGAACTTTCAATGGCCTGCATGTTGTGAACAAGAAGTTCTCTGATTTCAAAGATCTTTCCCTTCTGATGATCCTCTGATCTTTACAGAAGCCACCCCAGACTGCTAGCTTAAAAAGAAAGTAAGGTTTTATGCAATAAGCCAGCTCTGTTCCTGTTGAAAAATGAAATGTGGATAAACCAAACCAATAGAGACTCTCAAATCTCACTTTAGATACTACTTTTATCCTCTACCCTGGCACGTTTAAGAGAAGTGGGCAGGGAAAATCACCCCCTGAAAGTTTCAGGTTTTCTCTTCCAGTTCTTCCTGCTCTATTCCTAATTGTAAAAAAACTAATAAAGAGCAAAATGAACAAAAGCTGTGTCCTAACAGAGGCGTCAAGAACAGTCAACAAGCCTGTCAGTTTTACCCTAAAAATTAGAGCGTTATCTTTAACAACTGAGATAATAAAACAGGAAATCATAAACTGATAGCAGCATATTTTCCCCCACAGCAGAGCATCAGCAGTGACTAGGTCTTAAGTGAAATTACCTGCTCACCACGAGAAAGTATTACTGATACAACACCCACGAGGGTTTTGGGGGTAGTGTCTCTGCAGCATTTCACGTTGAAGAAGGTATCAGTTTCAACACCTATTTCAGAAAATCTTTAGTGGCTTATTGTGTGGGTGTGCTATGGACGTAAAGATATAAATTAAGTTCTTTCTTCGTTCAATTAATTAGTTTTAAAGGGAGAACTCAGAGTTATTTAAAAGGAAGGGTTTATTTATTTATTTTTTTGGTGTTTAGTCCAGGTGATATTTATTAACAAGCAGACTGTGTGCATAAAGAATATGTTTGTATGCATGCAAAGCGGTATTTTATTGAAGAATCAAGGTAGGTTGTCATGGAGATTAAAAGCCTTGAAGTGCTATTTACTGGTGCTAGTTATGGTTGCTGGGCACTAGGATATTAGGTTCTGGCACCCTGAATCTTTCATTGTTGTAAAAATAATTACACTTTTACCTTCACTGTAAGGGCTATTCAAGTAGGATAAATAAATACAGACACAGGAACAAATCTGACTTAAAGGTAAATACAGCAACCTTATAACCCATCCCAGTGTAAAATTATGTAGCTGTGGTTACCATACCACCAAAATGCTTGATTTTCATTGCAGGGTCATTGAAGCTGTTTATAAGATGAAATTACAAAATGCACAAAATCTGCACTTACATTAAAAGGCAAAAGAAGAATGAAAGCTATTGACCGTTAGTATGGTCACTGGTAAATATAAAGGTTTCCCTTAGAAGCAGAGGAAACAAATGAAAAGCTTGTAATATGTTTTGCTGGCATTTTCTTGAAATACTGTATTTATATGAGATTTCCAACCTCACTTTGAGCACTATGTAAAGCACAAAGTGATTTTTCTGGTGTTCTTTCCCTTCAACGATTAGATGAAATGATCTTGACAAGTTTACCTCAGTAAGAAACTATGTATTTTCTGTATAAAGAGAATAGTTATGCCTGGCAGAGTCAGTATGGACATTTTCTTAACCAATAAATCAATAGAGAGAGTTGCAATATGGCAAACCACACAACATATACAATATAACATTGAAATTTGGAACAGTAAGTAATGTGGTTTTCAAAACTGCCTTAAGTGATGATTAACTGAAATTACATGTATTTATATTTCAACTGACACCACAGAATTCTTTTAAGCCTTGACAGATATGTGGAATATTTAAATGTAGTAATTGCAGTTGCTAAACCTCTTGGGATTAACCTGCTGGAGAGATAGTGACATCTTAGGCAGAGAAAAATGATTTATACTGTGGGGGAAAAACTAAAAATGAAGTAATTCTATGTATGTTTTATATAACACTTTGGAAAATAAGTTTATTGTAGCTAATGAATTGGTAATCTGTAATAATCCACCATATGAACAATTACACAATTTGTATAAATGTAGGCATATAATTTAGTTTTTCAATATTGATTTTTAAGTTTCACAATATAGCACAGTTCACAAGAAGTAAAACAGAAAGAGAAGTAGATCAGCACTGCATTAATGTTAATGGTAGAAATCTTGGATTTTTGTTTAAAGTTGGGTTCCAGACTACTTTATCTCCCATTAGCAGGGAATGCTGTAACACAGTAATTCTCAGTTCATCTTAGGAAATATTTGTTAAGCACCTGTATGCTTCAAGTACATGTTTCAGTGAATTTAATTGAGGTCAAGAAGCAGAATCATTAATAAAGGGAAATAATGTTGATGTTTTCATCAAATTAAATAATTTAAAAATAAGGTCACAGTGTTCTCATATCTATACACAGCAGATGTATTATTCATAAAGACTGCCTATTGCCCCTGGCGTTTAGAACTTCTGGGGAAGTTCTTTGAGTTACATACATATAACACGATCAGATAGTTTCCAGCTTGAACTTCAGAACCAATTTTAATGACCTTAACAAGATATAAATCTTTCTGCGCAAGAATGGTGGGAGAAGATCTCAGCAGACCTCTGTTGGGCGGATGCTTTCAAAGTCTAAGTCTCTCTGGGATTCTACGCATCATGTTGTATCTCAAAGCTCTGAAGCACTTTCAAAATTAGCAAATTTATAGCCATAATATACCTGAGATAATCTGTTTCATATTAGGGCAAGTTGAGGTAGATATTTAGTAGAAGTGTATACTGCAGTTGTACGACAGAAAGAGAAGCCATTGTACTGAGAACCACAAATTTTGATTACAACTGTGCTAGAAGCCAACTGAATGATTCAAAACAATTTGTTCATTGTTCTGGTGGAACAATGCTGGGCCACCGCGCAACAGAAATTGCTCCGGTGTGATTGCCATCACTGTGGCTGGAGAAAAAGGACATTTCTCTATTCAACGACTTGAGGTCTAGCTTTCCTGATTATTCTCTTCCCAGAGTCCCTACACTGTAGGAAGTCTGCTGGGCCTTTCCTAAGAACAGAGCAATACTGTCTTCATGGAACTTATAGTTAAGTAGGGGAAGGCCAGCCCTGAACAAGCTATTCTAAGTGTGAGAAGATACACAACAGTTAAGCCTAGGATGCACTGAGAATATGCAACTGCTTGGAAGAGTTGTAGATGGAGCATCTGACATCATTAAAAGGACTCCAAAAGTGGATCTGTCTCTAATCTCAAACTCCTTCCAGTGTTACAGACCTATATTCAATTACATGCTTGTAGTTTCAAACTAGACGAAATTGGCTCCTCTAATTCAACATGTCTAAATCCAAATTCAACATGTCCCTAGCCAAGCAATACTTCTTTCCAACTTTCTCACTTATTTTAGTGTCTCTGTCCTTCTCCCAGCCACTTACATCTGAGTCATCATCAGACATAAAATCCATCTTTCATTCCTTCATTTTTTTTCACATCCATTCTGTTGCCATGTATAAGAGATTCTATTTTGATAATGTCTCTCCTGTCTGATGATTTTTTTTTCCATTTCCTTACTCACCAGGCACTAGGCTTTCAAGTAAATTAAAAATCATCATCAGTTCATTCAATGTGTAGTTACTTGTTTACTCAACAAATACTTGAGTGCCTATTACAGACTATGCTCTGTGCTGGGAATACAATAACAAGGAAAACATCCATCGTCCTGCTTTCATGGAGTTTACAGAGACATAGATGAGGCAGAAAATAAACAAATAATCTTATAGTACACATATTATCTACAAAATATAAATGCTATGAAGGAAAAGTATGGGGTGCAATGCAAAAGATAATAGGTGTACCTGATACACTTCGGTGAGACCAAAGGGAGGAGCAGTAATTAGGCAGAGGAGGAGTGGAAGGGAAAGCATTTCAGGTAGAGGGAAGAAGTCTTGCCAAGTTTCCATTTCTTGACAGGGTGTGGGGTCTCTGAAATTGAAAAGGAAGGCAGAAATCAGATTGTGCAGGGTATCATCAGCCTTTTAAAGAAATTTAGATTTTAATCTAAGTGAGATGGGGAGCCACTGAAGTACTTTCAGTAAGGGAGTGGAGATAGAAATGTGTATGAGACACACATAGAAAGTAGAATGAGTGGAATTTTTGGAAAGATTTTGTATATGAACAAGTAGAGGAGAGGCTAGATTTCTGACAAGGATAATTGGGTAGATGAAAGTGTTACTTGGTAAGAGAGGGAACACAGGTTTGAAAGCCAGGATGATGAGTTCAGTTTTGAACATTTTAAGTTTGAGGAAAATAGGGATATCTAAGTTACTGGGTAGGAGGTAACTGGATATACGTATAGGTAGCTGCTGTCAAGGAGAGCGCCCATCCAACAAGTGTTAAAACACAGAATAACTACACAACAAGGTAGATTATAGTTATTGCCACTTTAAATTTAAACTTTAAACTCAGGGAAAACCTCATGGACAA
Organism: Vicugna pacos; assembly: GCF_048564905.1. NCBI lineage: Eukaryota > Metazoa > Chordata > Mammalia > Artiodactyla > Camelidae > Vicugna > Vicugna pacos. Next base: position 38,518,671 of record NC_132992.1, on the reverse strand, counting down.
AGTGACACTTGAGAGGTCCTTAAAAGAGTGACAGAATTTTGACGAATGCTGCTTGATTGTCCACATTTGAGAATGATACACTCTAATGTTGATAGGATGTTTTCAATTTTGAGGTTGGTGGTTACTGACTAAATAAAGTAAGAAAGCAGAGTGTGCTTGACCCTTTCTTTGAGGGCTCCTCAAGTGACAGTTTCTATAGATTTCTTTCTTCTGGGCTGGTCACTTTTTTCCAATTTCCTGCCTTGAGGTTTCAAAGTTGGCCACCCATGTTCTGGGAATCTAATGGGGGAGGGGAGTTATGGGTTTTACAGTTCTGTACATGGACTTGCAGTTGATTTCTCTGTTTTAATTATAGTGCCTCTGTCCATAGCAGTATCTGATGACCCAAGACTGGAGTTCTTTACCTTTAACTTTCCCAGAGAGTAATTCCTGCCAAGCTAGGAGAGAAGAACTCACCTTTTCCTTGGGGAAGGGATCTGGGAATCTTATTCCTATTCATTCTTCAACAAATTCCCCAATTCTCAGCCTTATACTGTACCACTTGCCACTAGCAACGTTCCAGGTGCTTCTAATTTCCAAGCCTATCAAGGGTTCTGAGGGGAGTGTCAGAACCAGATTGCTGCTTACGGGCTTCCTCCTCCAAGCTTAATTTAGACTTTCCCTGGGCTGCTAGATCAGTATCATCATCCACTTTCTTTTCAGCTTTCAAATTCTCTTCTGCTTCTTCTGTACTCTTCATCTTTGCATGCTATCTTCCTTCACTGTCTGCTATGTTCTCGATATTGGGGCCCCTTCCCTCCAAATCATAAGTTGAAATCTAAATGCCCAATGTGATGGTATTAGGAGGTAGGAACTTTGGGAGGTGATTAGATCATGAAGCCCTCATGAATGGGATTACTGCTCTTATAAAAGAGACCTCATAGAGCTCCCTAGCCCATTCAGTCACCCAAGGACACAAGAAGTCTGCAACCCAGAAGAGGGCACTCACCTGACCATGCTGGCAACCTGTTCTCAGACTTCTATTCTCCAGAACTGAGAAATAAATTTCTGTTATTTAGAAACTACCTGGTGTGGAGTTTTGTTATGGCAGCCCAAATGGACTAAGACACTGTCACTCAGGAGGGAGCTGGAATAAACTTCAATTTAATTTGTCATGTGTAACAGTAATGCAATTTCTAAAATGTGTCTAACTAAAACAATAGTAAGTACTGGAAGATAGTTTAACAAAGTATATACTCTGATCCCTCCTATAATGTAATTGTTATTATAAAGAACTACTCCACAAACTCAGACAGTATTTTGAGTTTCAGTTATTTTACAGTTGTTTTAGTGCCATTAGTGCCTTAAAACCTTTAGGCATCCTTCTTCTCTCTTAAGACCATTTACATCAGATAATCACTAAACTAACGAAAGCACATTTACATAAAACTGTTTTTAGAGAACGGGACTACTTTGGTTAAAAAAGAAGCTAAAGCTTTTAGAGACCAAGGATCCAAGGACAAAAATAGCTACATTTAATTAACATTAAATTTGTGAAGTCAACTGATGAAAAATAATGAAATTGGGAATTTAGGCTGGTACCATGGACTTAAGTATAACTACCCTATGCTTGAGAACATGACTTGGAATGATGGCATCAGGTAATGTTGGTGGTGGGATAGGCTAAGAATGACTTCTCAAGATCTCAAGTTAATGGCAGCTTTAAGAAAATAATTGAAGGGGTGTGGCCAAGATGGCAGAGTAGGAAGATCTGAGCTTACCTTCTCCCATAGGCACGCTAACATTACAACTATATACAGAGCAATTAATTGAGGAGAAAGACGAATCTAGCAGAAAAAATCTTCTACAACTAAAGATATAAAGAAGGAAGCACAATGAGATAGGTAGGAGGGGCAGATACAAGGTATAGTCAAGACCCACAACCCTGAGTGGGCAATCCAAACTCAGGAGGATAATCACAACTGCAGATATTCTCCCTCAAGGACCGAAAGGTCCAAATGCCACATAGGGCTCCCCAGCCCAGGGGTCCTGTACTGGGAAGATGACTCCCAGAATATTTGGCTTTTAAGACCAGTGGCTTACTTTCAAGAGAGCCAAAGGGCTGTGGGAAATAGAGATGCCACCCTACAAAGCACACACAAAATCTCCCACACTCCAAGACCCAGAGTGGAAGTACTAATTTGAAAGGGGCCTGGATCAGACCCACCTGCTAATCATGGAGAGCGGCCCAGAGAGCCAGGAGGCAACTGGAACTCCCCCTGGGGACAGAGACACTGGTGGCAGTCATTTTGGGGGGCTTCTTCTATCATGAAGACACTGGTGTTGGCAAGCACCATTTTGGAATCCTCCCTCTAACGTATCAGCACCAGGAGCTGGCCCTGCTCACCAGCCTGCTGCACCAGTATGGGACACCACAGGCCAGGCCAGGCAACTAGCTGGGCAAGGACACAGCCTCATCCACCGACTAGCTGGCCACCTTAATACCCTACAAGCCCCCCAGCCCCACCCACCAGCCAGCTGACACCAGCTCTGAGATGCCTACACTTATGGGCAATTAATCTATGACAAAGGAGGCAAGAATATACAATAGGAAAAAGATAGCTTCTTCAATAAATGATAATGGGAAAACTGGAAAGTTACATGCAAAAGAATCAAACTGAACTACTTTCTCATATCATGCATAAAAATAAATTCAAAATAGATTAAAGACTTAACCATGAAAGACCTGAAACCATAAAACTCCTAGAAGAAAATATAGGCAATGTGCCATTTGACATTGGTCTTAATACTTTTTTGGATCTCTCCTCAGGCAAAACAAACAAACAAACAGAAAAAATAAACAAATGGGACTAAATCAAACTAAAAAGCTTTTGCATAGCAAAGGAAACTATCAACAAAACAAAAAGGCCACCTACTGAATGGGAGAATACATTTGCAAATAATATATCCAATAAGGTGTTAACATCCAAAATATAAAGAACTCATACAACTTAATATTCAAAAAACAGCCCAATTAAAAAATGGGCAGAGGATCTGAATAGACATTTTTCCAAAGGAGATATACAGATAGCCAGCAGGCATATGAAAAGGTGCTCAACATCACTAATCATCAGGGAAATGGAAATCAAAACCACAATGAGCTATAACCTCACACCTGTCAGGATGGCTATTATCAAAAAGACAACAACTAACCAGTGTGAGCAAGGAAACGGAACCCTCCTGCACAGTTGGTGGGAATGTAAATTGGTACAGCCACTATGGAAAACAGTATGGAAATTCCTAAAAAAAATGCATATAGAACTACCATATGACCCAGCAATTCCACTCCTGGGTATTTACCTGAAGAAAATGAAAACATTAACTTGAAAAGATATATGCACCCCTACGTTCACTGCAGCATTATTTGCAATAGCCAAGATATGGAAGCAGCTTAAATGCCCAACAATAGATGAATGGATTAAGAAGATGTGATGCACAGACAAAGAAAACAAACTTGTGGTTACCAGGGGGGAAAGGGAGGGGCTGGAGGGATAAATTGGGAATTCGGGATTTGCAGATACTAACTACTATATATAAAATAGATAAACAGCAAGGTCCTACTGTATGGCACAGGAAACTATATTCGACTATAATGAAAAAGAATATGAAAAGGAATATATATACATGTATAACTGAATCACTCTGCCACACATCAGAAATTAACACACTGTAAAACGACTCTACTTCAATTTAAAAAAAGGGTATGGTACATATATACACAATGGAATATTATTCAGTGATTCTTTTTTCATAAAAAAAGAATGAAATCTTGTCATTTGCGACAATGTGGATGGACCTAGAGGGTACTACACTAAGTGAAATAAGTCAGACAGATAAATACTATATGATTTCATTTATATGTGGACTCTAAAAAAACAAAACAAATGAACAAACATAACAAAAACGAAATAGTAATATAGTGAGGAAAAAAGGGGGGGGCGGTTCCCAGAGGGGAGGAGGTTAGGAGAAGGAAATATATGGGTGAAGGAGATTAAGAGGTACAAACTTCCTTTTAAAAATAAATGAATAGGGTATTAAATATACAGTGGGGGGAATATAGTCAATAGCTATGTAATATCCTTATATGGTGATAAAGCATAACTAGACTTAACGTGGTGAGCATGTTGAAATATATAGAAATATCTCACCATTATGCTGTGTAACAGGAACTAACATAGTGTTGTAGGTCAATTATACTTCAAAACAAACAAACTCAGAAAAAGAGATCAGATTTATGATTACCAAAAGTTAAGGAGCGGGGGAAGCGGATGAAGGCAGTCAAAAGGTACAAACTCCCAGTTTAACATAAATTATTAGTAAGGATGTAATGTACAACATGATAAATATAATTAACAGTACTGTATGCTGTATGGGAAAGTTGTTAAGAAAATAAATCCTAAGAGTTCTCATCACAAGGGAAAAATTATTTTTTCTATTTCTTTGATTTTTGTATCTATATGGGATGATGAATGTTCACTAAACTTACTGTGATAATCATTTCATGTATGTAAGTCAAATCATTACACTGTACACCTTAAACTTATACAGTGCATATCTCAATAAAACTGGGAGAGAAAAAAAGAAAATAATTGAAGATTCTATGTCTTTTTTTCCTCCCCCTTTCCTCTCCCATTTTACCAAATGCTTTCTTTGAGGTACAGATTGTATTTCTTCATATATTCATAGTTAAACTTTATGAAAAAGAGAACAAAATAAGACTTTCATAAAAGTTTCCTTACTTCTGTTAGTTTGTAGTCCTGAATCCAACTAGTAAAGATAGTTTATTTAGTTCTCCATCAATTCACTCATTCATTTATTCATTCAAGAAACAATAAGCACTAATTTTTTGAGCACCAATTCTGTTTGGCATATTTGAAGATATTGGTAGATACAATAATGAGCAAAAGAAAACAATGTTGTCAGGTAGCTTTTAGCCAAGGAAAGGAGACAGACACTAATTAACTAAACCTATGAGATAAATGTCCTGAAGAAAAAAAACAAGTTGAGATAAATGTCCTGAAGAAAAAAAACTAAGTTTTGTTGGCAGGTGTGTAATGAGTCTTACCTGCACTGGGGAACCAGGGAAAACTTCTGGAAGGAAATGACAGTTCAGCTGAGATCTTAAGGTCCCAAGATGCCAATTAATTAAGCTAAAGGGGTACTGGGATGATGATAACAGTTCTTACCAGCACAGTAAGAAGATCACAATTTATTCAAGGAACAGTGTGGGCAGGGCTTAAAGAGGACCATGATTAGACTGAAGAAGAAAGAAGAATCAGATTGTAGAATAATGAGAAGACTGCAATACTGGGAGTGGGAATGGAGGAGTAATATAAAAGGAAATTTTTCCTCAAGTAGCAATACTGGCACGGCTGTTCTAACTGGGTGAAGCTGATAGAGGACCATGAACTTGAGAGGCCTCCCCTAGGATATCAGCTCCTTCCTGGATCTAACTGAAGACTCTTTCCTGATTAGTAAACAATGAATGGAACTCACTTGTTTTAACCAACCAGCTAAACATTTACAGACTCATTTTATACAATTAACAGTGCTAGTTTTCAACGCTTAATTAGTATAAACACTATGAGTTCTTTCTGCTGCTTCTGATTCCAACCCCTCCCCCCATACTTCCCCAGTGGATTTCTTTACTGGGAGGTGTTTCCTTGCCTGGAAAGGAAAGATTTAGCTTTTCATTTCTTAGCTTAAATGCCTTTTTTTTTAAAACACAGTTTTTGACAGCAAGATATGGGGAGATGGATCATATCAGATTTGAATCAGGAAAAAAATCCTCTCTGGTTGCAGTTTGGAGAAATGGGTTGAAGAATGAATCAGTGATTTCCAGGAGACAATTTAGATTACTGCAGTAGTCCAGGCCAGAAATGGTTAACAGCTTGATCTAGAATGGTGGCAGTGGAGAGAGACAGCAATTGAACATTTGCAAGATCCAGGGGGCAAACCAACAGGGCTTGAGGTTGGATTAGATATGGGGGTAAAGGGGAGAGTCACAGATGACTTTGAGCCTTGAGGGGATGGTTATGTCAGTCACTAAGGTGGGGAACCCTGAAAGAGGCCCAGATTGGAGTTCAGTGTTGCTTCATCATCATCCAAATAATTTGTATGGGAATTGGAAGCTTTTTAAAGAAAAATTCCTGAACAGAACTAGGTTTTTATTTCTATCATATTTCAGAGTCATCAGATGAACAGTGTTTCCTACCTAACACTCTTGATTTATTTATTACATATCTCCCTAGATTCTCCTTGGGTAATCCTGTTGGCATTTTCCACTGATAACAATTACAGTCATTTCAAATCACATTTTAAAGAATTTATGTATAATGGTTTTGTGTGGTTTTGCAGGATCATTTACACAAAGTGGGGCACATACTGAGAGTTCAATTCAAAAAACAAAACAAAAAGCAAAGGCTTCCTTACATTGGTGCATTGCAATGTGTGAATATTGGTTTACATGAATGTAATTGTAGAAATCAAATATGGGCATGGGGAAACATTACCTATTGCTCATTTAGCATTGATTTATAGTAGCAGCAGGTTTAGATAAAATCTGTGATCAATGGACTGCTACAATTAAATGGTCTGTCTCCTTTCCAAGGGAGGAGGAGAAATCCTGATTCTTTTCTAAAAATAAAATTTTCTTTTCTTATAAAAGCAATATGCTTTCAATACAGAAGATATGGAAAACAAAAGTTTTTTGATTCCTCTTTTTTTCAGATACATGTCAGCAAGGCTTTTCTTTCTTTTCCCCCCTCCCTCCCTTCCTTTCTTCGACTAAAAAAATGTACAACCTGTTGAGTATAATATTTCATTCCGCAAACTTACTGAGGACTTGAGCCCGTGATACATCATCCTCTCAGATAGCTCTGAGAGACTGTTCCAAAATGGTAAGGGAGGATCCAGGATATACAGGAGTTTGTGCAAAAAAACCCAAAAAACAAAACCCCCCCAAAACCCAGGCAGTCAAACATCGAAAGATTACTGCTAATCAAAGAAAACCAGACATCTCAAGTTAGTGAATTTAGAGCTTTTCTCTGTATAGGAAGATGCAAGAGTCGAGGCTTATTGAAATTATTCCTTTGATATACATCTTAACTACCTAGGACCAGTATCCTGTTTTTCCTCCATCCTGAGTTTCCCTCAGGCTGCGGTGACTGATGGCTTTATGGCCACAAAACCCTTTGTTTACTCAAAAGGCAGACACTGTTCTTTAACCAACTTTCCTTCCTTCCCTTCTTCCTTCTTTCTTCCTCTCCTCTCCTCTCCTCCTTTCCTCTCCCCTTCCCTCCACTCCCTTCTCCTTTCCTCTCCTTTCCTTTTTAAAGATACACAGGGAGTGGGATACAAAAAGAATCTAAACAGAATCTCAGTCCTGTCTGACCCACAATTCTAGTTGTTTTAAAACTTTATCTCCCAACTAAATTATCCATAACACCACAATGTGACTAGATAAAAAGCAAAAAACTGTGTTTCTGTCCGCCTTCCCCCTAATATGGAATTGATCTTTAAGGAGCTAATGTTGGTCATATTTTCAGCAAACCTCTAATGTTCATTTTTAAGGCACTGGTGCAGCTCTTTTTAAAAAGTAACTTCTTGTTCCTGTTTTATATTATTTATCACTTTATCTTATAAAGTACATTTATTATATTTATTTTACCTTCTTGATATGTCTCTTCCAATAGTTTCACTTTGTTGACCTTTATTATAGTGATTGATCTCCTCAGGTGGCTCGGTTTCTGGCCTCTGAGCTGAAGGGGAGTAGAGTATGACACCCCAAAATACGCCTCTTTGACGTAAAAATTATTTTGAGCTGATTATTTTGAGAAACTGCAGACGTGGGAGAAGCCCTGAAAACAGTGTAAGTTACTCTTTGGTAAGAGAAATTTACATTTGAAAGGGGCCTGTACCAGGAGGAGAGCAGAGATCACCTTTCATTTGAGAGATTCAACTGCAAGGCAGGGCTGACTTTGTTTACCAAACATTTCCGCTTCTCTTCTTCCTGTGAATTGCTTTCCTCCTCTTTGAAGCCCTAGACCCCTACCTCTGTCCTTACCTCAGGGTGGTGTATAACACCCAATTGCCTGGCTGATTTTTGGAATCTCATATCTTTGTGGGGATCCCATACATAATTTAAATTGTTTTCCCCCTGTTAATCTGACTGTTGTGTTTCTTCATAATTGGTTCTCACCAACTGAGGCTGATAAAGGACCACGAGCGTTGAGTCATTCCTCTCCCCTCATGACTAGATCTGACTGAGAATCTTTCCTAATAAGCAATGGGACCTTATTTTAACCAATTATATTGAAGGGGAGCAGAATACGCCACCCTTAACTGTGCTTCTTTGGCATAAGGATTATTTTGAGCTGATTATTTTTAAGAAACAGCGGACACAGGAAATGTTCTGAAAACAGAGTAGAAGTTGCCCTTTTGTGAGGGAAATTTACACTTATAAGTAAATCTCTATTTGTAAGAGTGTCTTCCTATTAAGAAGAGGAGGGTGATACATTTCTAGAGACTCTTATTAATGGAGAAGGCAGAGACTTAAACCTGCATAACAGCCATATCCTTGTTTACTGTGCTTTTCCCATAACTGGCCTCCCCTACTCTGACCCTCACTCCACCCCCAACATTTTATTTCGTCTTTAGCTGAAGAAGGTGTTTAAAGTGGTGGCTTGGGCCATTTCAGAGAGTTAGTTTTTCCAGGTGTCTCCCATGTATACATGGAGGTATACATGCCATTAAACTTCTGTTTCCCTCCTGTTAAGCTTTTATTGCCAGGCGGGTGATGGTGAGGGTAGTGTCTGAGCAAAAAAATTAGAAGGGTAGAGGAATTATGTTTTTAGAAAAATTATTTTTCCTCTCCTAAGTTTACTGACTCAAAGATTCTTTTCAATCCTTAATTAGCCTTGTTACCCCCAAAGGGGAAAGGAACAGACCCCAGTTCTTGTCATACTCAGAAGATAAGAATTCCGATGGGAAATGAAGTGTTGTGTAGTGAAAGATTTTAAAGGCTTTTTTAGCAAAAGGAAAGTACACCTCCAAGAACAGGAGGCAAGCTGACCCAAGAGCAGATAGCAATGGTCTTCGTTTGCCCCTTCTCTTAGACCCTCACTGAGAGGTTGTCTCTTGATTGATTGATGGCTCTTGCCCTTGGAATGCTTAGTCATGCTTGTCCCCTTTTGCACATGTCCTTACGCATGATGCACACAGAGAAACCCATGGGAGGGCCTAAACCACAATGCTAACTATATTATAATGAGCACTGGGTCATGTCCAGTTTGGTTCTTGTTGCTACCTTGCAGTTGTGGCTATCAGGTTCTAACTGATTTCTTGCTGACACTCATTTAGAGGAAGTAAAGCCTGTCTAAGCTGAAGGTGGGCATAATGCCATCTTAAGGACCATCCTCCCTCCTCTGCACCTTATCTGCTAAACCGTTCTCCCTCTCCCCTTCCTAGTATTTAAAAGTTGCTGACTTTTCTCCCTCACTAGAGATCTCAGTGAGTTTCTTCTAGGATATGTGTTCCTTTGCCAGCTGCGTTTGTTTGATACTTAATTCTGACTTTTCCATTCAAGGCCTCCTTGCCACTCTTTGCCCCTGGCTGCAATCACCTTTCCCCACCCCGTTCACAACTGCCTTCAGTCTATCCCAGGATTTCTCATAGTTTCCTCTTCTTTCTCTTATTTTTATTATTTTTCCTTTCCTTCTTTCTTCTTTAGTTTTTCCAAGGTTAACTGGTGACTAGTTCACTTCTTGAGAGTAACTAGAAGTTCTTGGTCCAATTATCAAAGAAACCCCTTATCTTAGTTACAAGAAAGCTTTTGTAAATAAGCATCTTCTAAAGCAAAGTGGGCACCAGAAAAGGAAATGCCTATTTTCGTATACTGTCTCCTTTAGGACTTTGAAACACTATCATTATGCTACCTGTAGGGTTATTTCATCGTGGTTGTTTATGTACTAATCCATTTACTTTCCCGTAATAAATACACAAGCTGACTCATGAGTGAGGAGCCTTTACATCTCATTTACAAATAATTTTGCTCAGCATCTAAAATGATGACTTCTAAAATATAATATTCATATCACTTGGGGGACATTTGGCAAGCATGGTAATTTAATTCTACTGGGTACTCTTCTTTTTTAATGAGAAATTTTCAATTCTAGCTTTATATTGAATTATATCTATCTTCTTTATGCATGAACATTAGAAATCTAATGTTTATGCTTGATTCAGGGTCTTCTCCTGCTGTATCATACACTTCTATTTTGCTAAAACAAACTAGCAAGCTTTAAGATACTTGAATGTTGGTTCCCCCCAAATACAACCAAAACAGCCTATTAATAAAACATAGCTGAGTTTATTATAGGAAGAATGATCACTACCTTAACAGAGTCTTAATAGTGTCTAGAAGGTGGAGTGAAAGGGTGAGATGTTCCCAGCCACACTTCTAATAAGTGCAAGCATAGAGGTCAAACCTCCATCTGGCTGACTCTCAGCCCCCATCATTAACCGCTGTATTACACAGTAAATTTTATCCTAACCATGGTGGGTAATTTCACATGAAAATGTTGTAAGGTTCAAGTTGAGAACCTCTGGTGCCACCAAGAGATCTTCCTCAGACTTATATGTACACTCTTCAATTTACTCATCTTTACTTTGCTTACAGGACTCTATTTGCACCTGAAATGTTTTTAAGTCTCCAAGAAATCTTCTCCAACACCTACAGATTTTCTAAACTTCTTGGGTTACCTATGAAGTTAAAAGTCCTTAAGTTACCCTCAGGGTCTTCTCATTGTACTTTTCCATCTTTTTTTTTTTTTTTTTTTTTTTTGCATATGAAGTTTTCACAAATACCTAAACCAATTGTTATAGATCTGGAAGCTATGAAGTTTATATTTCCAAAACTATATTAAATTCCTTTTTAAATTTCTTTCCATCTTAACTAGGCTTTGGGAAATCTTTGACAATGGTTCTTCTTCATTTAAAATATTATCAGAATATATAATCAACCATGAAGGGTTTTCCTGTTCTGAGGGAGGTTTAGTGTTAAGAGGTAATTGAGATTTAGATGTTATTGGCTGACTAGAAAGGAAGGGAAGTAGGTCAGAAAGAGAGACAGGGACAGAATGATAATGTAGGAGCATAGGATAGAGGAAGAACATTAGGATAAAAGTCATCACTTCAAGTTGAGATTTGGGATATCTTGAAGAGAGCTAGCTGTAAGTTTTTCAAATTTTTCTTCCACCCTGGCCAAGAAATCTCTTAATGAAGCAATTCTGGAATCTGAGTTCCTCTGGCATGCTTCTTTATGCCAATACATACATGCAGAGCTTTGGCACTTAGGTATTCTGTTCTCTTTTGGCTCTATGAGGCCCTTCAAATGAACAATTTTATTTGTATCTAAAGGTCACCAAAGTGGCCACTCTAAATTCTATATTGGTGAAATTATATTACTTAGAAACATAAGCTGAAGAATTTGAAATGTAGCAGAAATACATGTGAGAAGGGGGAGTCCAGCCCAGAGTAGGTGAGAACATAGATTAAGACTGCAACTAATCCACGAGAGTCTGGGACAGTCAAAATTGTGGCTCATGCACTTTGTGAATTAGATCCCCAGCCTCATGGCCATGCCATCTCCAACTGTGAGATAATAGAAAACATATATTAGTCTCTGCCCCCAGTTCCTGGCACAGAGCTCTTGAAACTCTTGTAATTTCCTGAGTGATAGCAAAGTCTTTTGTTCTAATGAGGCAACTCTGGGTTGACTCCTGGATGGCTCCTGGATAAGGTATGGTCATTGGAAAGACTAAGTCATGATTAGAAGCTTGGAATTTTCAGCCCTGCTTCCTGTTCTCTTGAGAAGGGATAAGAACTGAAAATGGAGTTAGTGATATATCATGTCTATGTGATGAAGCTTCCATAAATCCCAAAAGTATGGGGTTTGGAGAGCTTCCAGGTTGGTGAACACATCCACATTGAAGGGTGATGCACCCCAACTCCACAGGGATGTAGCTCTTGTACTCAGACCCTCCCAGACCCTGCCCTATGTATCTCTTCATCTAGCTGTTCATTTGTATCCTTTATCAAATCCTTTAATAAACTGGTAAACATAAATGATATTTCCCTGAGTTCTGTGAGCCATTCTTGCAAATTAATCAAACCCAAGGAGGGGTTCTTTGGAACCTTTGATCTGTAGCCAGTTGGTCAGAACCTGGGCTTGTGACTGGTGTCTAAAGTGTGTGTGTGTGCATATTGGAGGGGAGGCAGAGTGAGGGGCAGGCAGTCTTAGGGGGCTGAGTCCTTAACCTGTGGGATCTGACACCATCCAGGTAGTGTCAGAATTGAGTTAAACTGTAGGATATCCAGCTGGTGTCACAGAGAATTGCTTGGTGTGGGGAAAAACCTTCACACATTTGGTGACCAGAAGTGTCAGAAGTGAAGTGTTTTCTATGAGTAGTGAATACACAGGAAAGAAACACACAGTAGGGAAGAACTGGGTTTTTCCCTACACAAAAAGGTGGAAAAAGCTGAATTTTTCCTTTACACCAACTGAAAACTCAACTTATATATAGTTCCTGGTTGATGGAAAGCTTTAGAGAGGAAAAGTCTTCCAGAACCAGAATCTCAGAGACATTTCAAGCCCGAGGAAAGTCTTCATGATGTTTTGATAATTGAACGAGGGCAGAATTTCTCCAAAAGACACTAATCTGAGAAGAAACTGGAAATTCTCCATTCATTCCCAGGGTAGTTTAATAAATGATCTTACATGGACCCATGCCCTTCTACTTCTCTACAACCTTTCACTTAAAGATATACAAGATAAAAATGATAAAGACAGATAAAGATAAATAATAACAATTGTTAGTAATTAGGTTTCCACTTAGGAAAAAAGTTGCAAATGTTATCGATAATCAAAGAGCTCTGAAAAAGAGTTTTATATTCCAAAGAGTCAAAATAAACTCATCATTTTGGGAAATTAAAAAAAAAAAGGAAAGAAAGAAACTGAAGCTTAAACCTGATGTGGATTTACCTCAGCACTGTCGTCATGGAGACTTCTGAGGAAGAGACTCAAGGGGACTTTGAAGAGCACTCTGTTTCCTTGTGGAGGGTTAAGCCACTGTGCTGAGCAGATCTTTATTGTATCTTGATGAAACCTCCAACATTGTTGAATGCTGGCTCCCTGAAATACCATCAAAATAAGCCTGTTAACAAAGCAAAGCCAGGTTTATTGTTTACCACAGTAAAGGAGATCACTACCTTGACAGAGTCATAGTAACATCTCTGAGGGGAAAATAACAATGGCTTATTTGTGAAGTTTTATGCGTGGGACTTAAGATAGATTTTTAATGCTTGATAAGGGCTGACCAAAATTCATGATACAGCAGTTCCAAATTAGTAAGGAAGGGATTTCAAAACAAATGTTGAAAAGTTCATTGTCTTGAGAAGGGGGTATTTATTCTAATGACAGTAAGTTGAGCAGTCTAGTGGTCAGATAAATGAAATTTTGGTAAGTTTCTAAAACAAACTATAGTTGTTGCAATTTTCATCTTTTTGTGCAAAAACTTCTTATGATAGTAAATTTATGTAAATGCACACAGTTAAACATTAATGTCATGTTGTAGACAGTAAGTTGTAGAGATGGTTTCATTTGTTAATACTTACCCCCCTTAACATACACATAGGCATTTCTTTTTTTTTTTTCCTGTTGAAACTTTGGAAATTTAGGTTCAGGAGCCATATGAAATGTTGCTTCAGTTTGCAAAGTTCTTTCTGTTTGCAGTGACACTTTTTTGCTTAGTTGACTTAGAATTTGCTTTATTCTGTTGTCAGTTGGGATTTATTTTGTAAAATGAAATTAAAATGCCAACAGAGAATTTAAAGTGCATAATGGTCTATAAAAACGAGAACATTTAGCCACAATCAACATAACTTTTTCCATTTTAAATCATGGTCAAAATTGGAAAGGAAATTTAAAAGTATGATTTCTTTTTTTCTCCCAGCAGGCATTATTAAATATAGAAAGCTTAAAATTTCAGAAACAGTCTATGTTAACATGATTTAAATAAAATATTCTGTTAAGATCATTTAAAAAATAGAAATCTGGGGTAATCTTGGTGCTATATTTTCATTGTACACTTTAAAAAATGTACTTTTGCCAAATTCAAAATCAGTTAAAAAATTGCAGAGCATACTTATTTTTTGCTTCCAGATGATTTGTTGAAAATAACATCTTTTGATTTTAAAAGCAATGAAATTCTTATTATAACATTTTAGAAAATTTAGCAAAGTACAGATAAGAAAGGCAAATTTATAAAGAAAAAGAAAGAAAAAGCTACTTTCTAGAGACAGCCACTGTATTAGTTTTCTATGCTGCATAATAAATTACCACAAACACAGCAGTTTAAAACAACACATTTACCATCTCACCCTTCCTGTAGGTCAGAAGTCCTTGCACAGTACAGCTGGATTCTCTGCTTTAGGGTCTCACCAGGCTGCAAAGCATTGGCTGGGTTGTGCTCTCATCTGAAGGCTCATCTAGAGGAAAAATCTGGTTCCAGGTTTATTTAGGTTGTTAGCAGGATTTGCTTCTTTGCAGCTGTATGACCCAGGGCCCTGGCTTCTTACTAACTGTTGGCTGGAGTCTTCCTTCAGGCCCCAGAGACTGCCTGTAGCTCCTAAAGTCTGCCCACAGTTCTTTACTACATGGCAACTTGAATCTTCAAAGCCAGCAGGATACTCTTTCTCTCTCCAGTTTACTAAAATGGAACCATCTATAATACAACAAAATCATGAGAATGACATCACATCCATCGCCTTTGCCATATTCTATTGGTTAGAAGCAAGTCATCAGCTCTGTCTGCACTCAAGGATACGGCGTTATACAAGGGCATGACTTACTGGGGGTCAGTTTATGGTGTCCACCACAGCCACTTTATTTTAGGGGGAGATACATCCTTCTGTATGTTTTCCCTATGATTGCATATATACAGTACATTACAAAAACAGTGTAAACCGATTTTTTCATTTTACCAACATTCTTTAAAAACCTGTTTTTTATTTACTATATGTATATACAACACATATATATTCATACGCATTGTAATTTATAATATCACCATAATTTATAATAAAAATATATCATAACTTATAGTAATAGCATTTATAATAGAAAAATATTACATCAAAACAATAAGAGAATGCTTACATAATTTAAAGTTTCAAATCTCCTTATTGTATATTAAGAGTATTTTTAATTTTTAACTATTGTAAATAATTTTTCTACAGAAATTTTTGCATATTTAAAAAAACCCCAACTCTTTAGGATAGATTTATAGCAGTGAAATTCCTAGGTTGAATGGCAAGAACATCTTAAAGTCTTTGAATTTATAATCCCAAATTACCCACCAGAATGGCAGCACCAATTTAAACTTCTCCCATTCCCCTAATCTGACAAGTGGAAAAATAGTATCTAATTCTGATTTCCCTTCCTTTCCCTATAAGTGAGCCGAACATTTGCCATATGACTTATTCTCCATTTACACTTATTCTTTTATGATTATCTGCTAATTTGTTTGTTTTTCTACTAGTTTGTAGTTATTACTATTTTTTATGAGGAAAAGCTATTAAGGGATATGGGAAGAATTAAAAAAAATTTTTTTTTTGCAAATGAAAAATGCTTTAAAATAGGCTTCAAATTATATAGATAATACTAAAGAATGCTAGTACCTTATAACACTGGCCACTGAAACACTAAAAAGAACAAAAGTTCACAACATATTGTAAGGAAAATCCATCAAGAATCTGCTCTGTTATCTTGGAGGTACCAGACATACCATATGCTGTGTCTAGGCGTTCCTATGGCAACTACTTCTAAAATTTAAGAACAGAGTAAATTGTTGCCTAAAATCTTCATAACTTAGTGAGTCAATTAAGATCTTGTCAGAGCATTGCATTCCTTTTACTACCTGGTAATGCTTTATTTCTTGTAGCTCTCTAGCATGTAAAATCTCGGTGTCAGAGAAGAATGTGTTTATTTTTGGCTATCTAAAATCCTGGAAAAGAAGCTATTCATTTGAGATTTTTTTATGATTAGCCAATGAATGATTGTAAGGAAGACACTAGAAATAGCTCACTAAAGAAGGGCAGTTTTGACCAAGTAAACGTAAAATTGAGAGAAGATTTTAAAGTCCTGGCCTCACATAAGGGAATCGAAGTGAAGAGACTTGGTCATGGTCTTTTGGAGTGGGCAGGGCTAGGATTAGACCTAGGTTTCTTGCCTCACATTGTACCACCACACGATAGAGTTTTTCCACAGATTAGTCACTTTTTAGAAAATTAAATTATGTGGGGTTTAATGCATTAACTCACCTACCAATGCCCCTAAAGTGAACTCAAAATTTTATAATAAAATGATCAGTATCTGACCCTTCTCCAACTTCTGCCAATGTCAATTTTTCAAAATTTGGTATTATCTACTGATTTCTTATAATGGTAATAGAGATTCTAACTCTTTAATACTCCTTTCTGCCCCTTTTCTTTTCCCTCATACTTTCCAACTAATTGTATAATGCTAAAGTTTAGTTACCTCAATAATCAAATTTATGAAATCATGATCTTACAAAATTATTATTGACAGAAACAGGTAGATTCCTTTATATTCTTCCTAAAGTTAATAATTGCCTCCTTTAAAATTTTTTAATTTTCTATGTATTTATCACTATCTTTTTTGGTCATACATTTATCAATTAAAAAACAATATATGAAACACAATTATAAACCCTAGGGCAGTTAAAGCTCCTGACCTGAGACATCCCCCCTGAAGCCACCTTTCCTCTTATTTCCACCTGGACTAGCTGCTTTCTAGGCTTTTGCATAGCTGTCCACCTGGTCCACCTGGACTTCCTTTCACTGTTCTCCTGGGTTCAGAAAATCCTTTCTGAAATCCATATCTTCCTCTTTTTCATGTTGCTGAACGATATCCTCCAGTGGCTCCCTAGAAAACAATGCATAGGAGGCAAACATTTTAAATTCTTCTATGTTTGAATTGGCTTTAATTTCATCTCACATTTGATTAAGAGACTGGGTATACAGTTTTTAGTTGAAAATAATTTTCTTTCAGAGTTTTGAAGGCATTGCTACACTATTGTCTAGCATTCATATTGCTACTGAACAACCTTTTCTTTATCCTGGTGTTTTGAAATTTTACAATAATGAATTGGTGAGAAACTTACTTCATTCCTTATGTGAGCCCTTTTTCTCTATAGAGATTCATGTTCTTCAATTCCAAGAAAGTTTCTTGTTACATCTTTGAGAATTTACTCCCCTTCATTTTCTCTGTTCCCTCTGGAATAACATCTGGGAGATTTATCCAATTTTATCTTTCTTACTACTAAACATTAAAAATCTGGTTTAATTCCTAAGAAATTCTCTAATTATTTTCTGCTTCCCCCCCTTTTCTGGACTCCTATTCCTATTTCTTAGATGTACAATCTTTTTTGTTTCCTTAAATATGTTGATTATAATTTCTAAAGCTTTTTTTTCTTTTGTGTGCATTGTCCCCATTTGCTTCAAATTCTTATGTTATCAGTGAGAAACTCCAAATGCTTTTGAAAATAAAAAATATAGAATTATGAGATTTGAGTTCATATATTCTTATTTAACATTATGACAGAAAAATGCTTCACTATTGAAATATGTTCAAGAAACTTCTTCATAAAGTTAGCAGTGTTAAGCATTTTATTTCCTACAATACATGTATGCAAATAAATCTTTAAATATGCTTATAAGGTTCTATACACTGATAGAAGTCTTAACAAAGTAGAAAAGCTATTGCATCAGAAATTGGTTAGCCAGTTTTCTAGTAACTTTCAAATGGTCCTCTCTGCCCACTACTTAATTTTTTTAAACAATCTTCATTTCCTAGGTCTCATTCTAAAGCTTCCTGTTCAAAGTCTGTGCTGAGAATTTTTACTGGTTCTTCCTCTACCTTCTCATTTCCAAAGGTAGTTCCCTGGCCAACCTCTTTCTAACATATTATGTAATATCCAAGAAAAAGGTCAGGGCAAACCAGTTATAAATCTTCATATAACTGAATATGAAAAGAAATATTTCCTATAGGAGTCATTATAATAAAACATTATTAAGGTACTCTTATATATAAAAATACCTGTCTTCAGTAAGTCTGCAGAATGAACAGATTAATTGTGGCTTTTATTACACAAAACAGGGGGAAAATACACTCTAATCTACCTTACAAATTTTATTCTTTGTGGCTTAATGAAATTCTGGGGGGAAAAGTATTTTAAAATAGTATGTGCTATAATAGTAATCAAAGAAAGAATAGATTCAGAGTAGTGGCAATCACTTGCAATTTTTTTTCTAGTACTTGGACTTAACAGTTTGAGCCCCATCTTTAAAAGGATTAAATTTAACAACAAATATTTTGAAACTGACTATTTAGTCCTTTGATATTCATTTTTAAACTTTCAAGAAAGTAGAGACCAATTTCCCTTTTCTTTCATTAGTTGTTTTGATAGGGCTACAAGTGACTCCTTTGTAAATGTGTGACATTAAGGTATGTGATTATTGTGATACAATAAGAAATATACACATTGGTCTTCATCCCTAGACTCTGGCCAGAGCTCCTAAAGCCTTTGTAATTTCCTAAGCAATAAAGGTGCCAGGAGCAATTTTTGTTCTAATATTTGGTTTTTGACAGGGGTTCCTGAAATAGAGCTCCTAAATCCCTTGGAATTTCCTGGATGACAGAAACAATTTTTGTTCTAATGGGGTAATTCTTGGTGGGCTCCTGAATAGTCCCTGGATGGGGGCTGGTCACCAAAAAGACCAAGTCATGATTGGAAGTTCCACCTCCCATCCTCAAGGGAGGGAAAGGGGCTAGAGATTGAGTTAATAATTGATCATGCTTATGTGATGAAGCCTCCATAAAAGTCCCTAAAGCATGCATTGGGTTTGGAGAGCTTCTGGGTTGGTGCTCGAGGTGCTGGGTGTGGTGTTCCTGAAAAGGGCATGGAAACTCTGTGTTCCTTTCCACAAACCTTGTCCCATGCATCACTTCCATCTAGCTATTCCTGAGTTGTATTTTTATAACAAACTGGTAATCTAGTAAGTAGAATGTCTTCCTGAGTTCTGTGAGCCATTCTAGCAAATTATCAAACCCAAGGATAGTGCTGTAGAAATACAATTTATAACCAGTCAGTCAGAAGTACCGGTGACAACCTAAGACTTGGAATTGGCATCTGAAGTAGGAGCTGTCCTGTGGGACTGAGCCCTTAACCTATGGGATCTTATGCTAATTCCAGGTTGACTGTGTCAGTAACTGAACTGAATTGTAGGTCATTCAGTTGGTATCTGCAGAGAAATGGAGAAATGTTTGGCGTGGAAAACCAAACTTATTGTCACATACATGTGTAGAGTAGTAGAGGAAACTGAATTTTCCTTTCATAAGGGCTTTATTTAAAAAAAAAATTCAACTGAGTTTTAAAGACCTTATTGGCTTTATTTAATTATTCATCAACCAGGCAGCATCCAATCTTGCAGACAGAAATGAGCTCTGAGGAACTGTAGAAAATGAAAGACTTTTTATAGGTAGAAGGGAGCAGGAATGAGGAAGTTACACTAGGCCAAAAAGCGGGTTGGTTTTTGCAAGGTTACTTTCTTTTGGGGGCTGGCAGGAGTCTATCAGGCAGTTGACCTAACAGGTGCTGTATCAGGCAATTCTTGTTTGACCAGTTTAAGATTCCATTTCTGGGATAGCTAAAACTGTTATTAAATTAAATCTTAGCATAACTGATTCCATTTTGGGCCTGTTGTCTTGCTTTTGACAGTTTGCTCTTATTTTGAACTCTAAAAATTGAATCAAGTTAGTCATTACTGCTTTCCTTTGGTTAGAATAATACATAAGATGCATCTTCTCCAGTTGTAGCTGATCTCTGTGGTCCATTTTTTTCTCCTCACTTTTCCCAGGAGGTCTTTTTCTGGCTTATATATTAAACATTTCCCAAATAGAGTTTTTGCATTATTAATCATGGTGAGTGGGTGAAAAGCAATAGGGGAAAAAAAAAAAACCACCACCAGAAATTGATAAGGCCGAAAGAGAAACTGGATGCAGAGGCTAAACATAGGTAAGTATTATTCAGTGTATGCTCAGTACACTCGGACACTATGGCCCTTCTGGCCCTTGGGAAATCTTGAGCAGAGCCTATTTATAACAAGGCCAGAGAATATATGCTTTCTGAGCAAGCACTCTCAGGCTGTGGGCTATTCATGTAAAATTAGTTGAGTTATTTTAAGCAAATGTTTTCACCTTCTCCATGCACTCTGCACTTGTCATTCATCAAATGGGGGTAATGTCTACCTTAGTGAACTGTTTTGAAGATTGCAATTAGCTAATGGATTTGAAAGTACTGCAGCAAGTTAAAAATGTTCTACAAAGGCAAAGCATTTAACATTATTCTTCAAGGGCTCTGTGCTGTTCTTATGGGTGGGAGGGGAGTCTTTTGGGCACCCTGCTGGGCCATGATCAGTGGCAATTTCCCACAGAGATCCCTGGGTGTGGTTAGCCAGGTAAAGTGAAATTACATGTGCTTCATCCTGGCGCCTGGGACCTCTATGGCTGTAGGCAAGTTTATTACTTCATTGTTTTGTTTTTTCTTGATTTCAGAACATCTGTTAATGCAGTTCTTATTCTTGAAAAAAAGTAGGGGGAAAGGATAACATATGATTAAGTAGAAAGTCATCCTTCATCCTGAACCACCTCTTCCTAGTCTTCTTCCCCTTTACCACCTTCTTCTGAAATGATACTGCTTCCGTATAATCAAGCGTATAAAAATGCCTGTAGTCTAGGATGGAATGAGCAGCTTCAACAATCACAGAAAAGCACTGTAAGATACTTTTAACAGGAAATTAGAAAACTAAATCAAACCAAACCCAAGCCAAAACAACAACAACATAAACCCAAACAAATAAAAACAAAAAACTCTGACTAAAACAGGTTATTATATGATTAGCAGCTCGCAAAGGTCATTCATGACCCAAATCTGTTTTATTTCCCTGTTCTGCTATCCTCACCACTGGTTTCCTGAGGAGGCTGGGGTCAAAAGAAAACTAGAGCTGGACAGCAGTTAAAGTGGTAAAAGCAAATTTTAATCAGAAACTAATGAAATAGGGAAAAGAGACCTCAGTAAAGACTCGGGGTCAGTTTTGAATACAACAAGGAAGAGTGGGGATTTACAGCCAAGGAGCAGGGTTGTGGGGGAGGGGTTAGTGGAAAATTACTAAGAGAATAGGCTAATTCTTGGCTAAACTGACTTAACAGGATTCTTGCTGAAGGCAGGCTAAAGTGATCAGGTATTACTTGGGAGATGAAGAATTTGGTTAGATATTGATATAAGATATCAATGATAAGAAGATATAAGGGGCAGGGGATTCTGACTAAACTAAGTAGGATTCTTACTGAGACTGGTCTCTACAAGGATGGATATGGAAGGCCAAGTTTGGGCCTAGTCCAGCAAAGGACTCAGAAGGTCAAAGAATCTTTCTTACTGTTTCCTTTTATATTCACAAGATGGCTTCAAGAATTCCAAGCTTCCTATCCGGACCTAGTAACCTCCAGGGGAAAGTGAGAAACTGTTTCTTTCTTGAGACTTCTTAGATACGAGGAATGCTTTTCCAGAAACTTTCACCCCACTTCTCTCGTGTCTCAATAGCTAAATTGGATCATGTGCCCACTTCCAATCAATAACTGAAATGAGAAATGGGTTAGCATAACTGACAGATGCATCATCTTGCTAAGTCAACCACAATGACCACCACTAGAAGCATGCTTTCTGTCTCAGTCTGAATTAGAAATTCTGTAACTTTCTGTACAGAATTCAAAACTCTCTTTTGATTGTTAGACCTAGTAAAATCCTGCAGTTATATACTTGATAATAATGTGAATTTAGATATAGAACAATTGGCAATTGGCTCCTGTCCTTAGCCCCCATTCTCAACTTGAGTGGGTTACATTCTTATCTCTGAAGAGGGAAGAAAGATGTAAGGTACGTAGAAGGGCCAGATTGGATGGAGATATCCAGGCAGTACTTCTTGGGAAGTGGAGACAAAAGGTAAACCACTGCATGTTCGTTATTCCTTCTACCCTCTCTCTTTAAGTCAGGCTGATGATATGGGTACTAAACAATCAGGATATTCCTGGAATCACTGCCACTCTAAATGTAAACTCCAGCTAGCCACAGAGCCTGAAATTGTTTCCACTAAAATCTAAAGTGAAGCAGATTGGAGGAGGGTATAGCTCAGTGGTAGAGCACGTACTTAGCATGTACAAGGTCCTGGGTTCAATTCCCAGTGCCTCCTTAATAAAGAAATAAACCTAATTACCCCCCCCAAACCACCAAAAAAGTAATAAAAAATGTAAAAAAAAAGTGAGGTAGAAAACTACAACCACCTGGTGACAGAATACAGCTAGGACTAAGGTGGATTTGGAATACACAGTCAGATTTCTAGGAACCTCTCATTTCATTTATCTCACAATGCAAGATACATTTTATGTGATTAAATTTTTAGATTTCACTTATTACCAATTTTACTACAATTGGCCTCTAGTCTTCATATTGGTAGTGTGGTGTAGTGGCAAGAAAACTGCTAAAGCATAGCTGTTTCCTCTAACTTGAGGACATTATTGGTTCTTTCTTTATATCTCAGGAAATTCTGAACTGGGTGAAAAGGGAGGCAGTAGGACAGAAGAAAGAGAACAAAGAGCAAGGCACAGAGGTACAGAGAGTATGGGACATTGTTCCCGGGAGATTATCACAGAGAAAAGAGACTTGTTTTAGACTTTTTTCCCCAAAGAATTGTAATTATTAAGAAAGAAAGCTTAATTGACTATGGCTAAAATACTTATGGCAAGAACATTTTCTACCAAGTGATGAAAAGCTGCTTAGGTATGGGCATGATATATTAGCTTGTATAAGCAGTTAAACAGAAAAATAACTGGATAACAATTGCATCAACTAAAGTGTCATCATTGGTTGATTTATAACCAAATGTTTTTAATTTTCTCCATATTTATTTAATCTTGATAAAATGTGTGATTTTTATACTGTTGCAGAATTAAATAGAACCAAACTTATGATGCATAATTTTGTAGCTGGTTTCGTGTGTATGTGTTCTAGGGTTTTAAAAATAAGTCTTTAAAAAATAGCTCCATTGAGATATAATTTATATGCCATAAAATTTACCCATTGTAAGTTTACAATTCATATTTTTTAGCAAATTTATAGAATGTGGAGTAAGTTTTATTGTGACTCAGTTAATAGAACATTTTTCTTACCCCCTAAAAGTTTCCTCAATGTAATTTGCAGTCAGTCCTTCCCAGCCTTAGGCAGCTGTTCATCTGCTCTCTATAAATTTGCCTTTTCTGGAAATTTCATATGAGTGAAACAATATAATTATTGTTTTAATTGTAGTCTTTTGTTGTTTGGCTTATTTCACTTAGCATACTGTTTTGGGGGTTCATCCAAGTTGTAGAATGTATCAGAAGTTCATTCCTTTTAATGCTCAGCAGTATTTCATCATATGAATATAACACATTTGATTTTACCATTTACCAGCCAACAGACATTTGTATTGCTTCCAGTTTTTGGTTATTACGAATAATGCTGTTGTGAACATATATGTAAAAGTTTTTGTGTAGATATATGCTTTCATTTCTTCTAGTATGTATCTAGGAGTGGCATTGTTAGATCATTTGGTAACTCTAGGCTAGATCTTTTAATAAACTCCCAACCTGTTTTCCAAATGGCTATACCATTTTACACTCTTACCAGCAATGCATGAGGGTTCCAATTTTTCAATATCCTTGCCAACATCTAGTTTAGTCACTCTTTGATTAAAATCATTTTAATGTGTGGATATGGTATTTCACTGTGGTTTTAATTTGTATTTCCTTAGTGATTAATTTGAGAATGTTTTTATTTGCTTAGTAATCATTTGAACATATTCTTTGGTAAGATGTTTATTAAAATCTTTCAATTATTTTTAATTGGGTTAATTTACTTCTTATTATTGGATGGTAAAATTCTTTATATATCCTGGATACAAGTCCTTTTTCAGGCATATGATCTGCATATACTTTCTCCAGTTGGTAATTTATCTTTTCATTTTCTTATTGGTGACTTTGGAAACCATAGTTTTCCATTTTGGTGAAGTCCAATTTATCATTTTTATCTTTTATGTATCATGCTTTTGGTATGTCTAAGGAATCCTTCCCTAATCCAAGGTTTTCTTCTGTGGTTTCTTCTAGCAGTTTTACAACTTTAGCTCTTACAATTATGTATATGATCTGTTTTAAGTTAATTTTTGTGTATAGTATAAAGTAAGGGTCTAAATTCATTTTGTTACAGATGTGTATCCAAATGCCCCAGCAACATGTGTTGAGAAAAATCATAGTGTTCCCACTGAATCAAGTGACCATAAATATACGGGTTTATTTCTGGATTTTGAATTCTTTTCCATTGATTTACATGTCTGTTTTTACACTTACCACAGTGTCTTTATTATTCTAGTGTTATGGTAAGTTTGGAAATCGGCTAGCACAAATTCTCTAAATTTGTTCTTTTTTTAAAATTATTTTAACTGTTCTAGGTCCTTTACATTTCCATATAAATTTTAGGATCAGCTTAGCTCTACAGAAGTGATTCCTGTGATCTTGCCTGGGATTGCATTGAATCTATAGATCAACTTGGGAAAAACTACCATCTGAATAATATTGAGGCTTCCAGTCCATGAACATGGAATATGATTCCTTTATTTAGAATTTTAATTTCTCTTAGTAATGTTTTGTAGTTTTCAGAGTACAGGCCTCCCAGCTCTCTTGTTAAATGTATTCCTAAGTATTTTATTTTTTGTTCATTTTATTGAGAATGGAATTGTTTCTTAACTTTTCTTTTTGGATTTTTATTTTGCTAAGAAAACAATCACCAATAAAACAATTTTTGTACATTAATCTTAAATCTTGTAAACTTGTTAAATTTATTAGCACTAATAATTTTTTTTAGTAGATTCCTTAGGATCCTGTCATTTGTGAATAAAAACAGCTTTATTTCTTTCTTTCCGTCTATATTCCTTTAATTGCTTTTTCTTGCCTGACTGTACTAGATAGAACCTACTGTACGATGTTGAATAGGAGTTGTGAGAGGGAATATCTTACCTAGATCTTGATTTTGTGGAAAAGCATTTAATCTTTTATCACTGAATATAATGTTAGCTTTAAGTTTCTCCTGATGCTCTTTGTCAAGATGAGGAAGTTCCTTTCTTTTTCTAACTTGCTGAGAGTTTTTATTGTAAATGGGTGTTGGGTTGTCAATACTCTTCTGGCATCTGTTGAGATAATCATGTGTTTTTGTCCTTTTAAAAATTAATATTATTTATCAATCAACTGAACTTTAGATATTAAATCAGCTTAGCATTCCTGGGATAAATTCCACTTGGTCACAGGGTATAATCCTTTTTATCTGTTCTTAGATTTGATTTTCTAATATATTGGTAAGAATTTTTCTATCAGTGTTCATGAGAGATATTAGCCTGTAGTTTTCTTTTCTTGGATGTCATTGTTTGTCTTTAGTATGCTTGATGTTGTCTACAGGTCTCTAGTGCTTTGACCATTTTTCTTTAATAATTTTTCTCTGTTCTTCAGAATGGATCTAATAGATGGATCTATCTTCAAGTTCACTGATCATTACTTCTGTTATAACAGTTGTTGGGTCAACCTAGGAATTTTTCATTTTGTTTATTGTACTTTTTTAACTCTAGAATTTGTTTGGTTCTTTTTAATAGATTCTGTTTCTCTATTGATAACCTCTTTTTGTTGAATAATTGTTATAATTCTTTTCTTGAGATCTTTAAAAATAGTGTGCTTCATTCTTTTGAAATTTAAAGTAGTTTCATTAAAGTTTTTATCTGCTAACTCTAACAACTGAGTCCAATCAAGAATAGTTTCCATTAGCTGCCCCCTACCTCCTTAAATCTCAAATATAGGTCAGATTTTCTGGGTTTTTGATGGTTTATATTTTTTTCAAAGTGGATATTTTAAATTACATTTTGTAGCAATTCTAAAATTTGATTTTCTTTATCTTCTTCTCTGAGAGTTTTGTTATTGTTGATTTTATTTTGTTTTTATAAATAACTTGCCTGGACTTTATCTGTGGAATTTGTCATTCCTGTGGTATGTGGCTGCTGATACTCAGTTAAAAAAAAAAGTCTTATTTTTATTTTTTTAGCTTCTGTGTCTGCATAACTTATTTTCAGCTAATGTTTGGTCAGAGGGTGTGCTCAAATACCTTGAGCCCTTATGGCTTCCATCCTCTGCTTGTGGATTTGTGTTTGGTTTGGGTTGACAACCAGTCCAAGCAGTCAAGTCTGCTCCAGATTTTACTTTTTAATGAGCCCTCTCAGGTTTTCACTGACCTTACAAGAGTCTTCCAGACAGCAACCTGGGGCTAAGAGAGCTGAGGGCTTTTGTCATTGCCACAGGACATGGATTTTCCATTCTCAGTTCCAAATTAAATCAGCCTTATCACCTCACCTCCCCCACACCAGCAGTGAAACTGCTTTTTCACCACCAGCCATGCCCAGGAAGAACTACCTGATTAGCAGAGATGGGGATGGTGGAAGAGATACCCTAGGCAAGAACACCACTGTCTCCCATGGTTCTTACAATGTTTAGCATTTCTTTCTTCCTGAGTATATACTTCTGTTTAATTTGTCTTTGGTGAATTTCTAGAGCCCTGAAATGTCTGTTTCCGACAATGTTGTCCAGTTTAATAGTTGCTCTGGGGGAGAGGATTTGTTGACTTCTTCACTTCTCTGTAGCTGGAGGTTCCATTATGTGTTCTTGATAGGTTTGTCATGAACATTTGTACACAAGAGTGGAACGAGGAGTCAATAAGGCATATGTGCCTCTGACTCTCTGACTTGTGTTACTGAGGGATGCACAGTCAGAGCTACCACTCTTTTCCAAATCTATTATATTGGATAAGAGACTTTTTATATATCATTCTTTTTTGAAACTGTTTGCTTCAGTTTTTAAAACATTCTTTGAACATATTCCTGGTAACTTAAGACAGATATACACATGCCCTTTTCATGAGCACTAAATTTTTTTTCACAAGTGAAAAATCACTTTCAAAATTTTGGCTCTAAGATTAGCTAGCCTTAGAGTTCATAAGAATCCTCCCCTCATGACCAAAACCAATGGATGAAATGAATGTTCTTTTGGGAGGAAAACTTTCCCTCTATCAACTTAGGTCCCAGTGCTTGGGGCCTATGAATTAATTGACAACAGACAGAATAAATAAAGAAAAGCTTATTATGTATGCAGGATTATGCTATAGAGAGATAGCTCCCTGAATAGTTAGGATTAAAGGTTTATATACCAGCTTAAAAAAGTGGGGAGTGGAGAGGGGCACTAGGGCTTCAAATGATATAAGTTTTTGATTATGCTTGTTTATACAATTCTGTTTGGAATGTCCTGCTGCCCAAGGTCAGCTGCCTTCCTGACTGCAGACCTCTAGGTTGGGGAAGCAGTTTGTGGTAGCTGACTCTTAGAAAGTTCTGCAGAGCTTTTTACTGTTAGTCAGATAAAAGAGGTTCAGATAAGATTTCTTTTTGCATCTTATAGCTCAGATGTTTTCACTTTGATATCATTTTTGTGGGTTTTTGGTCCTTTTAATCCATTTACTGGTTTTACTCTGTTCTTTTTTAACAAATTTTTTTAACAAAGAGTGGTAGGAGGAATCTAACAGTGGCTAATATGGAGAAAAGAGTACAGAAACAGATTTAACTTTAGAATCAACTTAAGATGGGTAACTTGATATAGTTTACTTCATTTCTGTTTGATTATAACTCCTTTATATTCTCTGGAAACCTACATATGTCATGATGAGTTTGACTTTTATTTGACGACACTACAGAATCAAATGTTTTTATCAAGAAAGCAGTATAATCAGAGTTATTCTTTATTAAGATATTCTTAGAGTAATAATGTGTGGGAAGGCATGAAAAAGAAAGACTGGAGATTAGAAAGATCAAAAAAGTCATTTGCAATAATCCAGACCAGATACTTCTCAAATTTTAGCACACATCAAAATCACAGGAGGTCTTGTTAAAATAGACTGCTGGCCTCACTATCAGAGTTTTGGATTAAATAGGTCTGCTGTGGTGTTTGAGAATTTTTATTTTTAACATATTTCCAGGTGATTCTGAAGCTGTTGGTTCACTTTGAGGGCCACCTGTCCAAGAAAAGGAAATAAAGACTTGAACTAGAATGTTGGTGACAGGATGGAAGGATATAAGAGTGAAAAAGTCCACATGCCCCAGTAATCTATGGGATATGGAGGATGAAGTTTCAAGATGACGGAATTCAGACTTGGATGTTTGGTAGTCTTATTAATAGAGTTGTACAAGGTATTCTGGAGAGGCAGGTTGATGATGAGTTTATTTTGGACGTTAAGTGAGGATTATCAGCAAACATTTGAAAATGTGGCTTCTTATCTATGAGAAGCTGGGGTCAGAAATGGAAGTTTTGAAGCTATCATGATAGAAGTGAACTTGAAGCTGTGGGAATGGTTGAAGCTGCAGTGGGACTCTAAGGCCCAAGCAAAGAACAGAACTGTGGAGATTTTTACCTTCTGGACTTGGGAGAAATAGGAAACAGAAGGGGCCAGTAGAGTGCAGTGTTACAGTGTGGAAAGGAAGAGAAGGGGTCAACAAAGAGCCAACAGGGTCCAAGCCTGCAGAAAAAGATGAGAGCCTTCCAGTGTCATTGGATTCTGTGATGAGGATTCTCGTGACTTTTAAAAGAGAAATTTTAGCCAAGATGGCAGGCAGAAGCAAGATTATAAGTTTAAAGAGCGAGTAAATGTTTTCCAAATAAGAAACAAATGGGAGTTCGGGGAAAAAAAAAAAAAGGCTATCGTGAAAAATCAATGGGAGTTTAAACATGTCACCCCTGAACAGAGAGAACTAACTCCATATTTTTCTGGAGTTTGAAAAGCTAGTATCTGGGAGTTAGGTGAAGCCAGAGAAGATGTGATTAGCTGCAAGGCAAGGACCAAAGAATAGCAAGCAAGAAATGGAGCAGTAGTTTAGTAAATATAAATCCCACTGAGTGCACAGAAAGAAGAAAAATGTGAGTAAAAAAACAGAAAAAGGAAAAAGAAAAGGGACCAAAATGTGCCTTTGAGGGATATATTTAGGGCTGTTCTACCAGGGACCTTATTGTCCTATCTGGTTGGTTACTTAATCACCTAGTGATGTGAAGATGGAATTTTCATATTGCCAGGATTTACTTTTATATACAGTTGATTCTTTCTTACTAATACCACAAATTAATAGCACTTTCTCTCATCTTCAAATGCAGTTCATAGGAATCTAAAGTGTGCAACAAGACATTTATTGCTGAGATACTCTATTTTCTCAGCACCATAAGTTTAGTAATATCACCTGGCTTTGCAAATGCTATTATTGGGAAGGGCTGTGGGCTTGGGACCAATGAGAACAGTGGGGATCACCCATATAAACTAATGAAAGAGGAGTGCAAACACAGTTCTTACAAAAAGAAAACACAGAAAGGTACTTTTGTCATCATTTGTACTCCCTTCTTCTCTTTTAGGTCATCTGAAGCAATATTTAGAAACATATGTGATTTCACATGAGATTTTGTGATTTTTTTTTCCCAGCCCAGAGGAGAAATTTCTTTAGCTGAATTGCTTGCTCAGTGTACATTAAAGAACTGATGTTCACAGTATAGCTAGTGGAAATGATATAATCTGTATTGACACATTTGGAAGTTTCACATCTTTTTCCACTTAACATGCTAACGTGATAATTGCCAGACTGATGATTTTACCAGTGACACATCTCCCTTTGTCAATATTTAGACCTGTGTATAGAAAGCTTATCTAACACACCTGGCTAATTTTCACTTCATTTAAAAATAAACGAAACATGTTTAACTTGCTGGGTTAGAACAACAACAAAAAAGTTTTATAAACAATTTTCTCAAAACACCTTTATGACGACAAGAAAATAAAAATAAAAAGTAATTATTTTCATTAACTATATTTGATCAGATTTTAAATCTTAGCTGAAGTATGTGTTAAGATCATCTTATGGACTTTGAGGCTTTTTGTCCTCCTTCAGGAAAATTGTTTGGGACCTCAAAAAAATCAGCTGGAATATTCAGAGTGACCTCTGATTTGGGTTTTGCAGCTCTGAACGGGCATCCCAGAGTTCGATTTATTTGTTATCATTTTGAAACGCTCCACATGTAGTCACGCACCAGCACATCACGACATCCTTAACTCTCAAGAGGCTTGGTCGTTAATTTAGTGACTTGGAAGATTAAAACTTACTGGAGGGAAGCTCTCCTATGGCAAACTCTAGGTGACCCATCCTCTCCAAGATTCCCAGTGAGTCACCTAGGAAGAGAAGGGCATAAGACAAATGGAATTCAAACTACATTGTTTCCTGACTGGGTGGGTGGTCCTTGTTTTACCTCGTTTTCCTTTGGTTTGGAAAACAAGGAGTTTCAGCTTAGCATATGAATCCCTTTGGCAGCAAATGCTGATATCCCTAAATTCTTGGTCAGTCTGATGAAGTGGAGGTTGCTGTGGGTAGGAAATGCTTATTTCAAAAATCTAAGGTGAATGGAGATAAACTGTTTTTGGATTGGTTTGTCATAGGCATGCTTTGGTGGGGGGTAGTGTTTAATGTTCCTCTCATTCCCTCTTCTTCCCTTTTCATAAAATATAATTGTTGTTTAAAAATGTTAGCCTGGCTTTCTTTTGAAAGTAGAATTGCACTGACAGTAACTGGGTTAACTGTATTGCTGGGTTTTTCTGGTTTCCAAAGAATGCTTCAAAAGTGTGGAGAGAAAGCTCTTTTTCTTTTTCTTTTTTATGGCTAACAACTTCCCAGCCTTCTAATTTGCTGTCCTGTTGCACTGGAGTTCATTATCTTTGAATTACAGTTTAGTCATTCTGTTTGAGTTTCCATCCTTTCATTCTCTCCTGAATTCTTGCTGAAAACGGCAATAAAAGTAACACAGCTGAGGCCTGCATACAAACTGAAGACATAATGAGAACAGTACTTTCATAGGAATTCTATCCCATATCATGGGTTTCATTTTAAATATTCAGAATAAAAAGCATACTTAAAGTATATTGAACTCTTCCCCCCCTTCTCTCCTTTCAAATTCAATTATACAATGAAGTACACCATTTTTATGTTCACTTGTCTATAGAAGAAACAAAGTCATGTAAATCCTCTGAAGATTTGGAGTAATGGCCCAAGAAATCATTAAATATAATATTTTTTGTTGCACCAGAGAGCAATATTTTGCAACACCAATGTTTTAAGCAATAGAATAAAGTTGGAATTGATTAAAGCTTAGTGGCTAGACTTTACTCATTATTCTGCAAAGTCAACTAGAAAAATGACCATTGATTGTATATTTGCTATTACAAGGCATGTGCAATAGCTAACTAAGGGCAAGCCATAGAATGAAGACTATATAGTAAAATATAACTAGCCGTTTGATTTAAAATATCCCATGAGAAGAGATCCTCTAAAATAGTGCCTACTATTCTTTCTGTGACCTCATGGCAATGATACCAGATAATTAAAAGTAATGTGCACTTTAAAATAGTTCTAGTACCCCAGTCAACTACATGGGGCTTATATTCTTTAATAGAATTAGAAATCCTTGGCACTTCTACTTAATTAAATCTGGTTTTCTATTGACTATTTTGGCAAAATAAGGTTGGCAGCAAAGCTATAAGTGAAAATAGCTCTTTTGCTTCTTTCCTTTTGCCCATTTCTGTTCCCCTCTAACCTTAAAAGAACCTAATTATAGGAATGAGATCACTAGGCAATTTAACCTAATTCCTGACTTAGGATCTCCTGAATGCACACCATGACTTGCCTAACCTGTTGATTCTTTTCCTATATTGAAAGAAGTAAGAATGAAGAATTAAGCAGTTAAATAATGGTTAGCTTTCTACACCCAGCTGCCCCCTTAGCAATGCTGTTGGCAGATCACATGGGCAATATAACGTCTGATGAAAGAGTCGGCCAGCCTGCACACAATGCAGAATCCAACTTCTTACCTTGCTGATTCATTGAGATCCTTTCCCCTTATTTCCCTTTAGAAACTGTCATAACTGAGCAGACTTTTGGGAGTTGATCCTGGGACATGAGTGCACCTTCTCCCCAGATTGCCTGCTTTTCTGATTAAAGCAACTTTCCTTTCTATCAACACTTGCCCCACGTCTATTGGCTTTTGAGTGGCTACAAGCTGAACCTGAATTTGGTAACATAAGCGGGGACCTCTACAGTTAATTTTTGATTGGAACATCACAGGTCAGACAGCTAGAGAATGAAAATGAAGTAAATATAAGCATTTCTAGAAATGGGTAGTGAGTAAAAAGAATGGCACAATTTAAATAAACTAAAGAGTGTTAAATACAGTGTTTTTCATACTCTTGTAAAATACAATACAGTTTTTTTTTTCTTTAGAAATTATCAGCGTCTTCCTATTGGCAGAACTATGTGGGAATCCAATTTATCATTACAAGGTTGCTTGGTGGGTAGAGTATCAATTAAATGGAATGAAGTTATTTAATGTTTAATGGCAGCAGGAAGATATCCTGAGCCATCCTTCTTATGGGAGTGTTGGTTTCACCAGTGGGACCAGACTACCTAAAATCCTTTGAGTAATGTTTCCTCTGTCTTGGAAAAAAGCTTGGAAAAAAAAAGCTTGGAAAAAAAAGCTTGTTTGTTTGATCTTTCTTTCTACCCCATATATTGCTGAAAGTTTGTTGTGTCATTGGGAGAAGGTGAGTTCCGGATCTTCCTATGTGACCTTCTTACTCTTTTCCTAAAGACAGATTATTTGTATTTTATTTTCTGTGATCTGGTTGTTCTTATAATTTGCCTGTTTTTCTGTTGGATTGTTTGCCTTTTTCTTATTGACTTATGTGAGTTTAAAAAATACATATATGCATTTGATTAGCCCTTTATCTATGATATAAGTTGTGAATTCTTTTCCAAGTTCCTTTGTTGTCTTTCTACTTTGTGTATACATGTGGGAGGAATATATACACATAGTATATACATACTTTTAAGACTTTTAAATTTATCATTTATTTTAGGGACGAGCTTCTGGATTTTGCATCATAGTTGGAAAGGCCCTCCGCCTTCAGGGATATGAAAGAATTCTTCTAGATTTTCTTCTAGTATATATGTGATTTCCACTCTTGCAGTGAAATCTTAAAGCTATTTGGTTTAAAGTCTGAGGCATGAATCCAGCATAATACCTCCCCCAGGTTTATCACAGCTCCATTTATTTAATGAGTCACAGATTTGAGGTGTTACTTTTGCTATATTTTAAATTGTTTAATTCCCTGATGTATCTGGGTCTATTTCTATTCATCCCATTGTTAAATCTATTTATCTGTGACCAGTATCAAATATTTTAAATTATTGAGGGT
Source organism: Vicugna pacos (assembly GCF_048564905.1). NCBI lineage: Eukaryota > Metazoa > Chordata > Mammalia > Artiodactyla > Camelidae > Vicugna > Vicugna pacos. The sequence goes on along the minus strand of NC_132992.1, from coordinate 38,485,051 downwards.
TTATAATACGATTTAATATTCAAAGTTTAATACTCATAGTTCTTCCCTTTCATTGGTTTCCTGACTATTCTTGTTTATGTTTTCCAAATGAACTTAGAGGTATTTCAGAAATGAAATAAAAACAAATAAAAATAAGAAAAACTTGATGGTGCTTTGTTAGGATTCTGATAAATTTATAAATTAACTTACGAAAAATGATAATTTTATCACACTGAATCTTTTTGTCAATGAAGAGGCTATTGTCTTATTTTATGTTCTACCTGATTATCTTATTTCTCTCTTTTCCAGGCTCTAGAGATATTTCACTCTAGTTCTCAAAATACTGAAAAAGATAACTGACCAGTGAACATGTTAAAATATAATTTTCAAAAAGGCTAAATCATAACTTTCCATGGATAGGTAGAATGAAAACGTGTCAAAGATATTATTCGTCTCATAAATTGAGGGAACCAGTAAGATGTACATTAGTCCAAGAGCTTTGAGAAGCTAGGAACCTCTTGGAAATTTTGCTGGGATAGATAAGAAATTAATGTCCAATAGGATCATAAGCCTTTGTGGTCATCTGTTCTGCTGGAAGAACTTATTTGCATATTTACTAGATAAAATACCTACATGTTAATTTCTACCCTACAGAGTTGGAAAATAACCCATGCAATATAAAGCCAAGCCCAGTCTTGCACCAAAAGAACACTCATCTCTTTAGCCTATTTCCAAGTTTTAGAAAATCTCTTTTTCTGACAAATATATTGTTAAATGAAATTGTTGGATTTTAATATTAAAAATTCATTTGGCTGACTTTATGATGATGATGATGATGATGATGATGTATTATTATTGTTTTACAGTCAGCATAGGTGGTCCTTTCTCTTTGATGATTCATTTTTTCTTATGATGAAACCCTAGTGATACTTCCTGGATGGACAAAGAAATTAAGAAAGACACTGCATCCTTTCAACAACTATTTACTATCCTGAGCACCGTTCTAGGTTTCTGGATATAGCAGTGAACAAAACAGAGAAAGATCTCTGTCTTCATGGGCCTTACAGTCTGTCTGGATAAGATCAGTATAACAATAAACATAATAAATAAAGTTTACGGTATCTAGGAAGTGATAAAAGAGAAAACAGAGCAGAGTAAAGGGCATCAGGGTGTGAGGGGCAGTATTGAGAGTTGCAATTTTACATAGGTTGGTGAGGGTAAGCTTCATTGAGAAGGTGACATTTCAGCAAAGGGTTGAAGGAGATAAAGTCAGCCATATAGGGGTCTGAGGCAAGAGCACTTTTGGCAGAACACATAGCAGTACCAAAGCCTGAATGAGAGAATTTGCCAAGGCTGTTTGAAGACCATCAGGTAGACCAATGTGGTTGGAATGAAATTAGTTAGAGAGGAGGTTACAGGCCTTACCACGTAGAGACTTGCAGCCTATGTTAGAACTTTGTGTTTTACTTAGAGTAAGATGGGGAGATGAGTGACATGATCTGACATATTTGAAAGGATCTCTTTGGCTGTGATGGTGAAAACAGACTTAGGGAGGGCGTTCAAAAGTAGAAACAGGGAAACTAGTTGAAAGGCTATTGAAATAATCCAGGAAAGAGATTTTAGTGGCTTGGTCTACAGTGGTAATAGCAGAGAAAGTAAGAAAACGTTGGATTGGTGATATCTTTTTGAATGTAGAATCGTTTGGTTTTCTCAAAGATTAGATATGGTGGGTAAAGAGAGGAGCAAAGTAAGACTGATGGAGTTTTGGTTCTGGCCACTGGAAGGATGAAGTCACCATCAAGTGGGATGTGGAAGACTGTGGGTAGAACAGGTTTGGTGGGATAAAATCAAGAGTTCAGTCTTGGGAGCTGTTGTCCTTGAGGTGGTTAATAGACTTCCAAGTGGAAATTTCAAGTAGGCAATTGGATATGTGAGTCCCAAGTTCAGGAGTAAGGGCTGTGTTGAAGATGTAGACTTGAGAGTCACTGGACTACAGATGGGATTTAAAGCCAAGAGACTGGATGAAAAATTGTAGGTAGAGAATGAAGGATTGAGCCCTGTGGCCCTCCAACATTAAAAAGTCATTTCTTGGTATGAACAAGCACCCTGTGCTTGATAGTGTCAACTGAAGTTTGATCTCAGTATCAGTAGCAAAAACATAGAGATTTTTGAACCACTTATTATTGACTAAAAAAGTTAAACCAAGCATATGTTGAATCAAGTCCTTTTGTAATTTCAATAATTAAAATTGTAAATAAGCAATTAATACAAGATTCTTTCAAAATAAACAATATTTTGGCATTTGGTAATAGCTAAAGAAGTTAATGTCTCTTACAGAGAAACATATGTTCTTTTCTTAGTTTTATTTTACATCATATTAAACTTCTTGGGCTCATCAGAGAAATATACTGGATATGTATTATGTACCTTGACCTTTGGAACTCATTGTCTAAATGTTACACAGGTTCATAGATGCAATTACAGCATTATACCGTCTCTGATATTTGATAGGCTTTGCAAAAAGACCTGGTAGTTAACAAAAACTCTAATATTTGTACCATATAATTATACTGAAGGCATGGACTGTCTTTTTTTTTTTTTAAATGTCTGGTTTATACACAGCTCCCTGATTTGGTCAGGTTGAAAAATGTTTGAAGGAAAGCCAAGCATGTTCCAGAGAAAGCAGGCAGTTCTTGAAAACAGCTTAGCAGTTAACATGGAAACTTTCCTTCTTCTGAAAGATCAGTGTTCTCTGAAGCCCATCAGGATACAGTATGGCAGCTCTGAAGGCCTCCTGCTCTCCTACAGGCTTAGGGTTTCCACACCATGGCTTCACTTACTCCTTCTATTTAGGAACATGTCTTTAAAGACAGCATTGACTTCTTTTGCCATCACCTGGAAACTCTGTACATGATAACTTCAGTTTTTAGAGGCCATAGCTACATGATATAGATAAATCATAGAGATAAAAATGAAGGAGAAAGCATTGTACTCCATATGAGTAAAATATATACTCTATATTACTTTGGAGTCTTGATCATAAATTTCATCATATTAAAATCTACAGTAATGATAATAGCTACTACATAGCCACACCTGTTCCAAGAAGATACTGAATAAATTTTAGGGCTAAATTCTTCACTGATCTGAACAGTATAAGCTGAGTTTCTATGGTTACTATCCATTCCTTTACCCTGTGTTATGGACTGAATTGTAAAGCCCACCAAATTTATACGTTGGTGCTTTAAGCCCCAATATGACTGTATTTGGTGATAGGGACTATATGGAGGTAATAAAGGTTAAATGAGGTCATAAGAGTAGGGCTTTAATCCTATAGGACTGGTGTCCTTACAAGAAGAGGAAGAGACATCAGAGCTCTTCTTCTCCATGTTCACAGAGATGAGGCCATGTGAGGTCAAGCCAGGAAGATAAATCTAACCAGAAATTAGTCCTGATAGCACCTTGATCTTGGACTTCTAGCCTCCAGAACTATAAAAAAATAGATTTCTGTTATTTAAGCCACCCAATCTTTGGTATCTTATGACAGCCTGAGCAGACTAATATATCCTACTTTACTTTTCCTTGCAACACTTATTACCATATGACTTACTAGTGATTATATAGATACTAGAATGTATACCGGGACTTTATGATTTATTGCAGTGCCATTGCCTGGCATGTGGTAGGCATGCAATAAATATTTGTTGGATGAATGAATTAAATGGGCTTGCCTAGGGGCAAGATATCATAAACTAAGAAACAAAACACCACATTTCTTAGCATATGGTACCTCTGACCTACATAGTCACATTTACCATACAATCAGTCTACCGTTTCCCCTCTCCTCCGTTCCCCCACCTTTCCCTCATCTCCCTCCCTTCCCTCTCCCTCTCCTCTTGGCTCCTCTCCTGTTCTCTTCTAATCTCATTTTTCCCACCAGATTGTGTGCTCTTTGAAGGCGAGCATTTTATTTTTATTTGGGTTCCCCCGAAGTAGACTCTGAGACAAGGAGTCCAGGTGCAGAGAATACCTGTTGAGGAGTAAGGAAGTGACTCAAGGAAGGCAAGGTGGACAATAAAGGATGTGGTATTAAGCCAGGACCACTGTGGGCAACTGGAGCTTAATCCTATGGTGAGAATCTGGGAAGGATATGAAATACATGTTGCCAATTATTCCACCTGAGGGGTAAGGGAGCTGGGGTAATTATTCACCAACTCCTTAGAGTCACTGGCCCACCACTACAGTCAGTGTGGCTTTCCACAGTTCTAGAAAAAGTCCTCAGGTATGGAGGTGCTGATACTGGTGTCTAGAGATTTGCAGCTGAAATGGGAGGGTCCCAGGAATATGGGTGGGACTCTTATGGTGTTTGCTGTGGCCCTCATTCATCTGTTTGAACGCCAACTGCTTAGCAGTGCCCAAAGTTTAATGTCACAATACAAAATATCACATATTTCCTGCCTTTCAAATTATTGGGGGAATACAGGTCTTCTACTCATCTATGGTTGCAGAAAAATAGAACTGTATCAGTAAAGAGAAATGGAAACAGACTTAAAAGATTCCCCTCCCCAATTCATTCAAAACCACTTTATTTTATATTTTTATGCACTATGCAAAAATGTATCCCAATTATTTATAGATATCTAAGGAATAGATGGGGTGTGCTGATCTCCAAGTTAATGGTGATGGGATCAAACTTCTGGGCCGTGTGGCCCTGGTTTGACCTCCCATTTAGGCATTGACATTTCCTCTTAAGCTCAGTACTGGCATCGTTCCAACCCTGGGTGTTAGTCAATACGTGGTTTTACAAAAAACTCCACCTCCTTTTATTTATTTTTTCTTGGATGAAGCCTTTAAAAAAATGTTAATCTATAGATCCTCCTCCTCCATAATTACACTTGCCAGAGGAGTAGGAGCCAAACAATTAAATTCCCCATAGGTCTTGGGTATAATAATTCCTCATGAATCAGAAGATTAAGCATGGCAACAACAAATGGAACAAGATGGTCTAAGCTCTGTTTTTCCTGCAGAACAGCAAATAGTTGCAAATCAAAAAGCAGTTCTCCTTAATTACCACTGTATGAGGCAGTGGGCTAAAAGCAGGCTCTTTGGTAATGTTTTCTGTGTGGCTATGGTATGCACACACAGTGCAGGCCTTTATGCACTGTCTAATAGACAATATTATATACTAGGGTATTGCTGACATTCATTTTATGTGGAGATACAACTGGTACACCCAGGACACTGGCCTCCAAGCTGTGTGTGCACTGAACTAAAGGAACAGTTTTGCTTGCTCAAGCCAGGCAAAACTATTTATACTTAAACACAGTCCTCACAACTTACATCATGCCCTACTAGGCGAAGGTCTGTGAGCTGGAAAGGCTGCAATCATGGGCTGCAATCTCAGGGAGGCCTGCAAGCCATAGCTTGTAGAGAGCTTCACCAAGTTGACACATTTTCCTCTCTCTTTACCCTCGAATTAACTACCCTGCTGATCTGGAGGCCTTCAGGGACATGAACTCTAGTAGCAGGAATAAAAAAAACTGATATAGGAAAATGAACAGCAGATCTGTAGTGTTTTATCCCCTCTTCCCTCCCCAAATTAGACCTGCTTGTTTACTGAGATTGGTCAAACAGTTTAATTAGCATTCCATGCTTGTTATTTCTTTAATCAAGGTTTCAAACTGAACAAGGCAACAAGCCAGGCCAGTAATGAGTCTCCTCCACCTACTCTTAAGTTAAATACTTGCTGAGATTCCCATTCGTTTCCCAGGGACATCTCATTGCTGATGTATTTTCACTTATCATCAGGGTTATTGGACGTTGCTTGTAAATCCACATTAATTGGCAGTAAGCGATGTATATACTTATGTTAATTTATAATATATAGGTATTCATAAAACATGCATTTTTTTGAGTTAGAAGAGTTGAATGCTTTTCTAATGGAATTTGTGAGAATGTGAGGGCCATCTATGAGGAAAAGTGATTAACAAGATCTACTGACTCGTGTTTGAAAGCCTATAAAGTAACCTTCTTGCTTTTAAAAAGTTCACTTGAGACATATAAGCAAGGATTTAAAAAAAAATCCTCTGAAAAAGTGCTCAAGTATCTACTTACATGGGTTCCATAACAAGCTGAGGTGCTTAAAAGAAATGTTGAAGGTCAAGGCCAGCTTTGCAAATGGATTTTGTTTCATCCAAAATACTGCCCTACTTTTAGCTGCAAATGTAGATAACTTAGGCAGCGTTAAAGAAATTATGCAAATCCTAATTGCAAACAGTTTTCCTTTTAGCTTTTTTACATTTAGACTAACTGTAATAATTATTTGAAAACCTTTTTGAATCCCACACTTAATAAAAGGAAATTTTATGCAAACAATGAAAGAGAATTTCAAAGCAGTAAGTGAGGGTGATGCTGGTAAACAGGCGAGGAGGAGTTTATTTCTGATCTTCCTACTTTCAGTATCATGCTCTACTGAGGTCTTTGCAACTCTGTAAAGAGCAGCAGAGGGAGCAAAGCTCAGTTCCTGCCGAGGTACTTGGGGGACAGGCTGTGAAGAAGGGTCAGGATCCACTGAGTGGTTGATGCCACCACTTCCCCAGCTTTGTAGGTATACTAGCAAAACAGAATAATGGGTAAGGATTATAGAAACTGAAATTGGACTTCTTGCAACATATCCCACCTCTGCACCTCACTGGCGGTGTGACCTCAACTCTCTGAACCTCCGTTTCCTTGTCCGTAAGAGAACAATACCAATTTCTACCTCATATGATGTGGAGGATTCAGTGTGTTAATACCCATGAAGCGAAGCCCTTAAAACAGTGCCCGGCACAAACCAAGGGCTGTGTGCCCATTATTAACACGTGAGCTATGACTTTTTAAACGTGAACAAATGAAAGTAACTAAACATGCCCCTGGCTGGAATTACTTTCTGCGAGTGAGTAGTGTCTATGGCCAGCATTACAATCTGCTAAGAGAAGCCTGCAACTTGTGAGAGGCAGCAGTGCGTGCTTTCTGAGGCAGGTCCATCTGGGCTTGGAGACAGGCTCTGCCACTCATGGGCTGTGTGACCTTAGAAAAATTCCTTAAATCACCTAAGCCTCTATTGTCTTCATCTGTGAATGAAGATAATAATAAGGTCCACCTCAGAGATTCTTCAGATAATAAAATCAGACATAAGGAGCACTGAGCATTAGCACCTGGCACAGTGTGAGTGCCAGATAATGGAGAACATTGTTTCTCAACCTTAGTACTACTGACATTTCGGTCAGACAATTCTTTGTTGTGGGAGGGGTACAGAATGTTTAGTAATATCCCTGGCCTCCAACCACTGGATGCTACTGGATGGCTTCCCTGCAATTGTCACAACCAAAAATACCTCCAGAACATTGCCAAATGTCTCCTGGAGGACAGAGAAGAACTTACTCCTGGTTGAGGGAGAGGGAGAATATTAGGAAACAGGAATATTCACATACGATTTTCCTCTTTGACAAAGCCAGCCTGCTGTCAAAGAGAAGAGGAAAGAGGAGGAATGAAGTCAAAGGAAGCAATTATAGTGACCAGTTTGTCCCAAGTTCCTAGGAGCTCTCTAGAGGTCTGCAGTTGCAGAGTTTAGAGATGTGAGGATGTTTCATAGCTCTGTCCCTCTCACTAACTTTCCTACTGGTTGATGGGGGCCTCCTGGGTTCCTGTCCCCTGGTTCCAGAGAGCATCCCCTGTTAGGGGAAGGCCTGCCCAATAAGACCTGTGCCTTTCACCTCAACTGTCAAAGCAAATTGCAAGAGTGAAATCACTAGCCTCAGTCTTAAACCCTTCTTGGAAGCAGGTAAGGAAATCAGGGCCAAATCTTAAAATTTCAGTCTGAGTTTATTTGGATTTGCTTACTCTTGTTACTGCTACTATGGTCCGGCTACTAATTTATACCCTGACAGGTTTTCTGGTGGGTGGAGACCAAGGATGTTGTTCAACATCTTACAAGTGAAGAGGACATCCGCACCACAGAATGATACAGACCCAAATGTCAGTGCTGCTGAGGGCAAGAAACCCTGTTTATTCTAATTTAAAGAAAGGCGGAAAGATTTTAAGGGTTAAAATGGCAGAAAAAGGAGCTAAGTGGCTTTTTTCGTATATTAAATATTCATTGAGAGTTTACCATGGGATAGGCACTGTTCGAGAGATTTGGGATTTATCAGGGAACAAAGCAGGTGAAACTCCCCTACCTCCTGGAAATTAGCTACCAATTTTTTAGGGCAGTAACAGCCCCACTGAACAAATATATGCCTACAGGCTAAACCACCTCAACCCCGATTGATTCCCTTTTTCTCTTTCACTTCCACTCTGCTGTCGACTTTCTTTCTCCTCCAGATTTCCTGCCTGTCATTTTCCATACCGTGGAACAGAAGTGCAATAGGTGAGTTGAATGTGGCTTTTTGTATATAACTCCCAATCTTTTTTCTGTTTTTTCTCAAAATGAAAAAGAGTCATCCTGTCTTGATCAAAAGAGATGTTTGCTCCTGGGTTGAAAGCCTGGTCACTATGCTGTAGGCTCTGGGGTGCCTGAATCTCTGAGACCCTCATGGTCACAGTTTGGAGGATCATGAGTACTGCTGACCTTCCCCCTTCCCACCTGTGTCATACAGCCTGCATGGGTGAGCTCGCCCTTGGGCTGTTTCCTATGCAAACTCCTCTGCTCCAGCTACTGTATGGCCATGTAGAAAAGTTCTATCAGAGCAAAATATGGCCCTTGTTAATGAGCCAGACTCTGAAGAGAGGATTCCAGATCTTAATCTCCAAGGAATAGCATATATATTCTTATGCAGAATGGTCTGTTATTTTGGATCAAAAGCTTGTCCACTTGTCTGTAGGCTGGGGATTAAATGTGAGAACTGTATTAAAAAAGAAAAAGACAATTACTAAACAGGCCTTAGACTAGACTTCCTGTTTGTGAGAATTGTGTGTCAAGCAATAATGGGCTGCATGTCAAAAGAAACTTAAAGGAAGGAGCAGTATTTGTACTCTGGGTTTAGGAGTGGGAAGAAATGAGAGCTGAAACAGGTATTTAATTTTATGTTGAGTCTCAGTTTCTAGGCATTTTACTTTGGCATTTATTTTTATGATATTTACCTACCATAGTCTATAATGTATTATGAATAGAAATTATCCTTTAAAACTCATATAGAACACTGAATTAAAAGGTACTAATGAAGTTTTTCACTCCACTTTGCCCTGACATACTAAACACAGTTCTCCTTTTAAAAGGGCTGTTAGCTGACCTGGAAAGATTTGTAAATAATACTGAATACATGGATCTGTCAGAATCACTTCCTCTAGGACATCTTCATCTTTTTCATGTTGTCTAAGTTAGTTTAAAAACATTATTTGTTCTTATAGTCTTAGCATCTAGTAATTAACCACATGTAGCCATTCAAAAACCATTGAACTTGGTCCATGAATGTGCAGTGCTTGGAATTTTTTCCTTTACACTTTAATTAAGGGAAAACAAGTTTAGACAGTCTGCATAGGAGGAAAACAATTTTTTTTTTTTAGCTTTTTTCTTTCTGTGACTCATTTCCTTAGACTTTACTTAGCTCTTTGCGGTAAAGTGGAATGGTCCAGGCAGAGCTTACACAAGATGGTAGGCCATTTTAAGCAGAAGGTATACGGGGTTGTGTCCCCTGTGGGGAGGGGGCAAATCAGATTTTCAAGCTAAACAGAAATTTGCTGCAGTAATTACCCTTTATCATTAATGACAGGCAATTGCCATAGCAACCGGCTGCCACCTGTCTCTCACACACCAGCTCTGTATGTCCTGAACAGAATAAGAGCACATTGCAAAGGCAGTTGTAGAGCCACAAGTTGGAAGTCGGAATGAAACTCTAGGCTGATACTCAGAATTCAGCTGGTGGCATGCGTGGTTCATTGTGTTCATGAAAGCATTAAATAACAATAAAATTTAGGAGAATTTGATTTCTTTTTAACGATCAATGAACAGCGCTGACCTAGCACAGCATAATGGCTAGGCTCTGGAGTTGGAGGAAACTGGGGTTGAATCCAAGCTTCTCCACTTACTGGCAGAGTGACCCTGGGCAATGGCTTAACCTCCCTAAGCATCATAGGGTTAAATTCACAGGTTGTTGAAAGGATTAAACTGGATAATGTTTGTGAAGTACTTAGCCCAAGGTGAGCACTCCATCAGTGGTAGCTATAAATGTCAGCTGCCAGGCAGCAGGTGAACTGAGCAAATAGCAAGGGTACAAATACAATGCGCTTGTTGACTTTGTGAATTAGATCACTCGTGGACCACTGCTCAGGGAATCCAGGTCTCCAAATTACATGCTCTACAAGCTTTCTCTCCACTTTATTTTGTATGTGTGGAGGCATATGCACAGAGGCATACAGACACAGCCTTCGAATGATATAATTTTGATCTCTCCATTTTAGAAATGTATTCTCAATACTAAAGAGTTCAGCAGGTCATTTACTCTTTCTAATGACATGCCATATAGACAAATCTCTGCGACAGCTGAAATTAGTTTTTCTTTTGAATCTCCTTGATTATGTCTCTAACCTCTTTAGCACTCCTCTCACCCCCTGAGTCTTGGCACTGTGCTGAGGCCAATTAGAGATGTTAACCACTCTATGCCGACAGTGGAGGCATGTTTTCTTAATCATCGGGATGGTGAGGACATGCCAAATTTCCTTTATTTTGACCTATATACCAAAGAAAACCTATTCAATAACCAGAACCAGCCTTATATATATAAGGCTGCTGTATATCATATAGTGGTAAGATAAATTAGGATTTGTCCAATCCTAAACCATGTTGCACTGCACAATCTAAAAATCACAAACATTTCCTAATTAGCTAAAAATTGTCTGAATGCTGTTCTAGATATTAGTCACCTAAAGCAGACCCCAGGGTCATTCTTGGTATCTCTATCTCCATCACCCATCATATTTAAATTCCGTGGTTTGTCCCCTCTTAAAAAGCCTTTGACTCTGTTTTCTGTCTAAACGCACTGCTTTTTCTTGGTTCAGGCCTCATCTCCCTCCTGAATTGCTGTGACAGTCTACAAGCTGGTCTCCTTCTCCCTTATTCATTTTCCACGCTTCAGTCAGCATGATTTTATAAAATGCTAATGTAATCATGTTACTGTCCTTAAAAAAGAACTTTTAGTGGGTTTTCATAACCTCTGTGATAAAGATCCTTAGCCATCTGCTTCTGCTCACCTCTCTAGTCACATCTGCCATCGTTATGACTTTTCTCCAGGGACACCAACCTACACCAAGCCATTCCATGCTTCTTGCGTTGGCCTGGGCTTATTTCTATACGAAACACCCTTCATCCTTATTCATGTCTCAAAGTCCTGCACAGCTGTCATCTCTTCTTTAAGGATTTTTTTCCATTTCCTTTTCCCCTAGACATCATAGTTCCCTTCTTTGTTATAGTTCTCCACATTGATTATAATACTTTCATAAAAAATACCTTATTCTTCCCTATTGGATTATTTTTTTTTCTTCCAGGTAAGGTCTGGATCGCAATCATTTTTGATACCCTTAGGGTCTGATAATGTAGTAAATAAGTCCTAAGTAAAATGTCGTTGATGTGAATGCATCTCACATTTTTATGGGTAACATAGTTTTTTTTTTTTAAAAAGGCCTGCTAATGAAAGAACTTTATTGGAACCACATGTTTACATCATCCGTGGATCCTCAGATAAAATTCACAAAATGATAGGCTTATAGTATCCTACTCTGAAAATAAGTAGTATTATAGCTCTCTACTTCTCACAATTAAAATAATTTTTATATCCAATAACATGCAAAAAATCCCTCACAGTGTTAAAAAATTAGGATATAAAATTGTACATTTGAAATATCCAAATTTAGTAAAAAACAAGATCAACAAGAATATATAAACCCGGAAGAAAAACCATACATATCAGTGGTGTTTACTGGTGGGTGAAAGAATTATGAATAATTTTTGTTTTCTTGTGGTTTCTATTCCAAATTCTTTACAAAGGCCACGTGTTTCATGATCAGAAAAACATTTTTACAGTAATTGACATGGATGTCAAGTTATTTTTCTTCAGAAGGATTACCTAAACTTGCTCACTCTTGTTACTTAGGACAGAAGGTAGGTAAACGTCTTCAATTGTTTATTGTGTTCTTGATCCTTAACAATTCCCTTTTGCTGTAGGATTTGAACTTAACTCAGTACTGTAGGCTGCAAATCAGTATTTCCACTAGATGTCACCAAACTACTGACAAAAGTAGCTCAAATTCTCTGCACATACTCAAACAGCTTTTAAAAACATTTAAAACCCTATTATTCAGTATTCCTTGGTATCACACAAAGCATTCAAAATTTGAAGAATCGGTAAGAAAATGCATATTACATAAGGTTCTGGCCCCTTACATAATAAGTGAGGGCTTACATATGGATCCTTTAGCTTTATTTGATCTATATTTTATTAGCTTAATATAAATGTGAGAAGAAAATTGATATCAGGCACCCTGTTAAAAAATTTTTTTTTGTTATTTCCAGGTGATTTCATGCTCTTTTTACATAATATGTGCAACAAAAGAAGGTCAGAATTTTGAAACTCCTTTCTGAACAATGTTTTTTAACTGAACACAGCTTCTATCACAAAGTATCTAGCTCCTTGGTTAATGAATAGAAATACTGTTACCTTTTAGTGTTGAGATGATTTTCATGACATTTTAATTTACTGTAAAGCTGTTTATAGCTCACTTAATGTTTCAGAAGGCAAAACAAGTAACTTTTCCTTGAGGAATGAAATAAGCCATCTCTTTTCTAATTCAACAAAGGGCAGCTAAAAAGCCATGTTTCTTTAAATGTATCAGCCTGTTTACTTTGTAGGTTCAAAACTGGTCTTTTTCCTGATTGGCTCAGTTAACAGCTAAAGTGGGGGGGTTGGACGAAGCTCTTTTCCAATCATTTTGGCCTGGAAATGAGTATGATTGGCCAATCAAAAGACATTAAATTAGGCAGTGGGCTCTTGGGAAGAAATCCATGAACTGTCTCCTACATTATTGCTCTCTACTGTGGTGTTTGGCTTTTTAAGATGTGATACATTATTTTTCTCTTGCTTCACCATGGGGCGACAAGGCATAACACAACAGTTTGTAAACAAAAGTCTGACCAAATTTCTCAGGTTCCTTCTTTAATTTTTTTTTCAATTGTTATCCTTTTAAAATGGCACAGGCTAATCTCTTTTCACAGTTTTAAATATTTCTGACTGTTAGCTATTTTAAATTTCCTCTGTCCCTCTTAAGAACTATTATACCACATTCTCAGTGTAAAAATTCAAAAATAACAAAGTGAGCATTACTGATGATTACTATGAGTTTACTTATGGGAAAATAGCCACTCTTGATTTCAAAAGGACACAAAACCAAACTAAACCAGCCACCTCCTATCATCATCCACATATCTCAGATAATTTCTGAAACATTTTTAAAGAAAAAAAAAGCATACGTGACATTGATTATCACATTTCAAATATTATCAACCCAAAGTAAATAAATCTTCATTTCATCATGGATCTTAACTTCTATTAATGAGAATATTAGGGTTAGCATAGCAAATTTTATCTTACTTTGTTTTGTGCAAAATCTATGAATTGTGAACACTATGGATATAAATACTGTGGCAGGGAGAATCACCTCAGTATTATGGGATTCTAGTTTCTGCAAGTGTTCATCAGTTATGACCTGAAACTTCTGTGGTTCGCTCCCTTCACACTGTTTCGCTGATTACTGTTTGATCACACAAAGAAGTCAGATCTGTGTTAGATCCTCTTGCAATATTGTAGTACGTAATTGCAATTTAGTCCTGCTGCCCTAGGCATTTCCTTCAAAATTTTCCACTTGTACCTTCATATGAAATATTCATCTGAGTCCCTCTGGTATGGTGACAAGCCTCAGCTGTACCGTGGAGAAGCTGTTCTTGGACGTTCCTCTCCAAATATCCGGATTTGCTTCTCTACAGTACTTGAAAAATGAATAGCTTCCATCAGCTATATACAAGGTCTGATAAGCTCACTCCCTTGACACGTTTTAAAATATTATTATTCAGTGCCTTTCTTTTCTGTGGCCACCTGAACTCCTCTATTTTAGCTGCAAGGCATAGTGCATTTGTTCTAATAATGTTATCTTCATATTCACTGTCTCCTTGCTACAGCTGATTGCTGACATGTAGGTTGAGACAGGAATTTACTGGTGGGCTTGCATCCATGAAATTACTCTGGCTTCTCGGAGTCTAAGACTGCCACTTCACATCTTTTGAAATAGAAGTTCATTTTAGAGGGGGTTAATTCCTTTAAAAATATTTGTGGTAATTTCCTGTATATCTTTAACTTCCCATGTTTAATGAATGCTCCAGGGCAAACTCACTCCCAGGAAGTTAGTTTTAAGCAATGAAAGGTATTGGTAGCCACACAATTTGGTGAAAAAGAAGACCAGCACTAAATTTTTTATCATTGCTCGTTTTGGGAGTCAGCCATGAAAATGTGCTCAGCTCATTACCGAAGGATATTGAAACACATTTCTTGCCGACATGGCGTCATCTGTGGTGTGGATGGAACCTTCTTGCTGACAAATACTGCATAAATGGCTGTTAGAGCCAGTAGGCACTCCTGATGATTAACTATAAAAATGTTTTTGACTCTGGTTGCTGACAAGAATGACAATGCTTTGGCCAGACTGGCCTCCTTCTGGACACCAAAGGATGTTCCAGTCTTGGTTTTACCATCTGGTTTCAATATAAGCCAGGAACGATGACGAGAAGAGAGTCTTTTAAAGAGGCAGCAGTAGACTAATACTTCTGGCCACATAATCTTTCTTTGATAAATGAAAAATGCACTTAGGCTCGGAGAAAAAAGCAACAGCTTCTGAAATTCTATTTTCTAGGATAGATAAAGGTGTTTTGAACATCCTCATAAGGCAAAGGGATCTGACTGTGTGAATCACAAGCTTTATGTGGAAAAGACAGTTAAACGTGTGAGCCTGTTCTGTAGAGCTGAAGTTCAGTAGGCGTGAAGGAGGACCAAGCATACGTTTTATGGGAATCATTTCCTTCTAAGTAAACTGAAACTTATTTCTCTGATGTAAGAATACTTGGTTCTTTGAATGGTAATAAAAGCAGCAACAACAAAAATAATATTCCTATAATGATTTATAATTTCCAAAGTTACTCAACTAGATTTTTCCTGTGATCCCCACAAATATCCTGTACTACAAGTATTATTTTTATACCTTCAATTTACACACAAGGTAACAAACTCAGAGAGACTAAAAATTTATCCAAGGTCACACGGCAAGTGGCAGGGATTGGGGAAGTGGAGGAATTCCAACTCTGGTGACATGTCGTCAAAGCCAGTACACTTTCCACTACCCAATGCTGCATCACTTCCTCCACGGAACATTCTCATGGTCAACAAAAGCCAGATGAGTTCCATGAATGTAACCTGAAGAATAAAATATTACCTTATTCCTCTTGTAACTTGCCATGATTTTGCATAGAATGCTTCTTAAGACTCTAATGCCATGGACAATTTTGTTTTATCAATAAATGATGAGAACTTGAATTGTGTAGGTAGTGTATGGCATATAGACTATAATTGACTTGGGTAGGAAAGCATGGAGAAAGCCTGGTATGTCTGGGTTCAAAAGGGCTTATTTGTAGAGTACTGTTGCTTGAATAATGCATTGAACAAATCCCCACATGTCTCTTGTCTCAGAGTTTCCTCTTTCCCATCCTTGTCTCTTATACCTTACAATTCTATGTCCTAGTCTCTTTGCAAGCTAAATGGTACTTTCATAAAGAGGAAGGCAGTGGTGGTAAGGATAAATGATCAGCTTTTCTCTATTTTGTGTAATAACTGACACACAGTAAGTATTGTATAAAAGCTTCTATTTCAGAGTCAAAATAAAACCCTGACCACTGCTTGAGGCTGTCCCTGGAAATCCAGACCCATACATTCCTTTTTTCTCTGAATTGCTATAGTACTTACAGATGATCCAGCAGATACATTTAAAAAAATGAAACAATATAACAAATTACTTAATAAATAAAATTTAATAAAATTTTTAGTATTCTCTAGTTGTTAAAAGTGTGTTAGTTTTCTCTTTCCCATCAGGCTGTAAATTTATTGAGGTTATGAATCATGATTTATATATTTTTTTAAAAACACCATAATAAATATGCTGGCATGTAATCACATTTTTAACAAATTCTTTTCGGTTATTTAAAATGTAAGACGTAGAGATAGATGAACTAGCAGCCTATTTGGATACAGAAAGATAGAGATTAGGAGTAAGGATGGGGTGATGGCAGGTAGAGAGGAAAAGAGAAGGAAAACAATTGATTGCCCTGTACTATGTAACAAGCATTCTTCTAAGTCATTTAATGTAATCCTCCTAACAACCCTATCCTTATTTTATATAAGAAAAGCATTTGTTTTCTCACCTGAAGCTCAGGTAGCTAGGTAGCTGGGAACCATTCTGAAAAGAGCTGGATGTAGATGTGCCAAGAACTACACAAGCCAAAACTATGTGAATTGGCAATCAAGCTTAAGAGTGGATTTTGTTTTTGTTTTGTTTTGTTTTTTAACTGATAAGGGGTTAATATCCAACATATAGAAACAGCTCATAAAACTCAGTATCAAAAAATCCCCAAACTCAATTAAAAAAGGCCTGAATAGACATTTTTCCAAAGAAGATATATAGGTGGACAACAGGCACACGAAAAGATGCTCAACATTGCTAATCAGCAGAGAAACGTAAATCAAAATCACAATGAGGTATCACCCTACACCTGTCAAAATGTCTATCATACAACAAAAGTCAAAAGTCTACAAACAACCAATGCTGGAGAGGATGTGGAGAAAAGAGAACCCTAGTACGCTGTTAAAGGGAATGTAAATTGGTGTAGCTGCTATGGAAAACAGTATGGAGGTTCCTCAAAGAACTAAAAATAGAACTATCTGATGATCTAACAATCCTACTCCCATATATCTGCAGAAAATGAAAACACTAATTCAAAAAGATATATGCCCTCAATGTTCATAACAGTATTATTTACAATAACCAAGACATGGAAACAACTTAAGTGTCCATCAACAGATGAATGGATAAAGATTTTACACACACACACACACACACACACACACACACACAGGAATATTACTCAGTCATAAAAATGGAATTCTGCCATTTGCAATGGTGTGGCTAGAACTAGAAGGTATTGTGCTTAGTGAAATGTCAGACAGAGAAAGACAAATACTCTGTATTATCACTTACATGTGGAATCAAACAAAATAAAACAAACAAGTGAATTTAACAAAACAGAAATAGACTCACAGATATAAAGAACAAACTAATGGCTACCAGTGGGGACAGGGAAGGGTGGAGGGACAAGATAGGGGTAGGGAACTAAGAAATACAAACTATTATGTACAAAATAAATAAGCAACAAGGATATATTATATAGCACAGAGAAATACAGCCATTATTTTGTATAAGTTTTAAATGGAGTATAATCCATAAAAATATTAAATTACTATGTTATACACCTGAAACTAATATAATATTGTAAATCAACTATCCTTCTACAAAAAAAAGACTGGATCTTTACTAGTATCATTTGTAGTTTCACTTTGGTGCTCCTTTCTCAGGACCCTTGGCATCTAGGTCTCAGTTGCTAAATTTACAGGTGACCCTTGCGGTTTCCCTGCTGATCCTGAAGAGTGATCTGAGGGCCACCTTCTTTCACCTTCACTGTGTCTTTTGGTTTTGGGCTGCCCATTAAGGAACAGCAAGGGACAGGGAAGCTGCTTAGCTCTGCCTTCATAGGCTTTGATTTTGGCACCCTCTGTATGGAGACCACTCCCAGCCTGTCTGCAGGCATTCTGGGTCAAATAGAATGAGACTGAGTGAAAACATGGTTTTTAAATTCTGTCAAAATCGCACTGACCAACTCAGTTTCTATCTTGCTGTGAATAGGCAACAGGATGAAACTTGGCTTTTTTGGGGCAAGTATCAGGATGAACTTTTCATCCTTGTTTCCTCTGTTCATCCTCCAAACCAATAGAAAGTCTGGCTAGCTGAGCAAAAATGCATCTTCTACTGATCATCAAAAATGATGGATACATTATAAGGGCTCCAAGTTTGATTTATTTATTTATTTTTTTAATGCATTACAGAGTCACAGGGCTGGAAAGAATCTAGAGTTCCTGCTATTATGAGGCAAAGGCTCCAGAGACCGGTGTCTATTAAAACAGAACACGTAACTATCTGTATCAGGAATAATGGCAGTTGGAAGGTGATAAGTAAAAGTTCAGATTCCTGGGCCCCTATTGAAACATCCTGAATCCACTCTGCAAGTGGAATACAGGAATCTGCATTTTGAAATGTGCTCTTCAGGTAAGAACTACTGCCATTGGCTGTGCAGCCCATTTGATTCTGTTTACCAACAGTGGCCTCCAGAATTCATGAGGCCTCTGAAAAGTGGTACTTTTCAAAAAAATAGATGTGCTCATTCATGTCTGAAGGACAGATATAGATATTCACCAAACATTGATCGAGCCATGTGTTGTATCTGTCTCTGCGGTAGGCACCCAGAGAACAGGTATAAAATAAGACCTAGAACTCTTCTTGAGGACTTTACAGGTGCATTCTGGATACAAACTAATGCACAACCAATTACAATATAATGTGATATTGCCACTGGGAATTGTGTACTTTAGGGCAGTTAGGCAACATGTATTAAGAACCTTAAAAATGTAAAAGGACAAAATAATTCCATGTCTATGAACTTGTCTCAAGGAAATAAGTATAACTAACTAGTTCACAAAGTGCAAACTAACATTTATTCACTATGAATTTACATACTTTCTCATTGGATCCTAACAAGATCCCTAGCAATGAGGCAAAATTATCTTCCTTTTACAGATGAAGAAACTAAATAAGGCTTTGAGATGTTAAGAGATTTATGCAAGATCACACCATTAGTCTGCTGGGGACCAAAGATTATGCTCTTAATGATTGAGTGTTACCTCTCAAGAGTACAGCTGTGTGAATAGTCATGGAAGAACTGCTTATTCATGTAAAAATGAGAAATATCCTAATGTCCAGCATCAGGGAACTGGTTATACAAATTATACTATAGCCACATAATGGGATAATATATTCAGATATTAAAAAGTATACTAGAGATAAATTGTCCCAGGCAGGAATTTAAGCAGAAACATAAGATAATTCCAAATGGTCCATTATATTTTATGTGAGTCTGTTTCAATGCAGCCATATTAAGACAGAACCACAAAATTGGAAATCTGATTATTTGGCCAGAATTGACAAAATCCTCCCAGTCTCCCACAATGTAGAACCTCTTGATCACTTGAATTCCAATTGTCTCCAATGAAGGCCCTGAATTGCATTATAGTACAGACAGGTAATCATAAATAAAGAATTGGGTTCTTGTAAAACCTAATTAGATTGCCAATATTCTCCAAAGGCCTCACTTAATAGGATGATTCTGACTCTGAATTCCTATTAGACTGGATGAAGGATGATGGAGGGTATCCACAAAGCCCAGGACATCCTCAGTGGTCATCCTGACTATCAGAGTTCAAACTATTTCTGACCTCCAGAGACAAGAGTTGACTGGGTAATGGACTGTCAGGTAACATACATCCGGCCTATTGTCTTATTTTGTATATGATTTTGACATAAATGCTGGGAATATGACATATTAAGTTCTCCAGTAGACCAGGAAAAAGATATTAATATTTAAAAACACAAAATATTGCACTTGTAAAATATGAAATTAAATGTAAAGCTGAGATACTTATAGAATATTCTCATCCTACTGGAGTTTAATTACTTAAGAGTCCTGATTTAACTGGTGTGTGTGTGTGTATGTGTGTTTGCACATGCATGCACATACTCATGGGCGTTCTCACCAATATTACGAGAAAGAAGTGATTAACGATCAGTAAACTTGTGTTAGGACTACAGTTTTTTTAAAAGCAAGACAAAGACATATTCCAAATTCAGTTCAGCTTTACTAAGGATGTAAATTATTCTATACATTTAAATGAATTACTTATATTTTTAATTTCATGGCTTAAAACAGAAAGTATATACTGGTTAATGTGTAATTAATCAGACTATTAAATTAACAAGGACATTTCAATTCTGTAACCATTCTAGATACTAGAAATTTTATTTACCCAAATTAATTGCCCCATCCACATCTGTTTTTAAGAAATTAAAGAGGGAGGTTAGGGATTTATGCCTCAGGTATCATCACTACCTACTAGTTCTGCTAGGTAATGCCTCAGCCTTTTATTTTCATTTGCCTATGAAGATTATATATACACATGTGTATATATAAATACATATATTTATATATACATAAATACATGCATTTCCTTGTTTCCAAGAGATAAACATCTTCAAATAAGGACATACAGAGTTTTCCCTCTAATTGCAAACTGTAACAGCACTGAACTTTCTGTGACTTAAGATGAAGCACTTCATTATCCAAGTCCCATTATCATCTGTAAAGAGTTGGCTGTGTTTAAACTGCACTTAACTATATTTCAAATGAAATACAACATATTTACATCTTCCCCCTAGTTTATTATAAAGTTTACACTTTAAAATTTTTAAATAGAAAATGTTTCCCAGAACTAGCATTTGTGTGTGTTCCTTTGACTTAGCTGCAGGAATCAATCAGATCATGTTAAGGTGCACAATAGGCTCTTTCTCAAGCCTGTTATTAAATATACATAAGAATAGACACTTTTTTGTGTTCAGAAATAAAGAGAAAGAAAGTGTTCCATGTTTCTGAAGACTGAAATCCTTCAAAGCTCTTTTCGTTTGCAAGAAAACAAAAGGCTATTGTAAGAAATTGAAGTGCTGAAAACAGCAGACAGCAGCAAAGTAATTAATTGCTCATTCATGAAAGAAAAAGTGTAAGTAAGAGGCAAAAGTCAACCCCCAAAACAAAGTGTATGGCTAACAAACCAGCTATCAGGTGTTTTTAAACATGATGGTCCTCTTTGTGCTCTTGGTTGTTTTGTTTTGAGGACTGGTGGCAATAGTCGATGTCACCATACCTTATTTTGGAAAAATGACAGAAACTGCTTCAAAGATTTAATATTTTTTCTCAGAGGAAGAGCTTGCTGCTTATGGTACTATATTGTAAAAGCCAAGCTAAGGGATATTCTATAACTAGTGTCTAACACTTTTAATACAGTATATTTATGATTATCTCTGTGACTAGATTATCTAATTAAACTACACATAAATATATATACACACGCATATATGGTAGAAGTGATTATTAAGCTTCCAAGGAGCTGTGAACAAATGCTAGAAATTGAAGACTATATAGGATTTTCTCTAAAACATTCAAATTAAGTCATCAACCTATTTAGAAAGGATTTTTCAATATGTTTCATGGCCCAGGAAATCTTGCTGCAACCAAGAACTGTGGCTGGTAGCTCCTCTATCTACACTTGCAACAGCTTGAGCTATGCCATCTCACAGGGTTTAGGGAAATTGCTGCCAGCATAAAGCAAATAATTCCCTCCCTCCAGTCCTCAAGAATTGCAGGAAGCTGTAATTTCTCATTATCAAACCTTCTGCTCTGTACCATCCTGCTGTACCTTCAGACTGTAAGCCTTATTCGCAATCACCTTTCTGTCTTTTAAGCACAGGTGTATAGGTATTTTGATGTGACAAAATCACACCTAGTTGTCAGCAGTATAACATCTTCCCAAGGTGATGGGGCGAAATCTGAAGCAGATTGAAGGGTGACTAAAAAGTTCTCATCATTTTAATATTAAAACCTTGATTGACTTCACCTACAAAGCTTCACACATCTAAATTAGTTGGAAAATCAAGCATCCATTTGGGTTTCACCCAAAATGTTTGTTCACTTTACTCGAAAAAGCCTAAGGCACAGCTTCCCAAATTTCATTTCTAAAAGTTAATTTAACCAGAGGGATCTTTATTGGATTGCTTTGATTTCATCTCTTGAGCTGACAGCAACAAAACAAGGACCAGAGTTTAGGTTTAATAAAAAAAAAAATGACTTTCTATTAAAGGGTAAATGCAAGTCCCAATATATTAATGCTAATTCTATAATTACTTCACTTGTAAATTCGTGTTTAAAATTCAGAGGCCATTTTCCCATGAAAACACTGTAATAAATGGTTATTGAGTTTTATGGTTTGCATGTGAAATGTATTTGAAATGCAGGAGGTAATTATTATTTTAAGTATTATTTCTACAAGAAAATATATTCAGAGCACCCTAGAATGTCAGGGCAGGTCATTCTCCGTATCTCAAGTAGGAGCAGGAACATCCTCTCCCCTATCTGTGACCAAAGGACTTGGAATGCTGAGGACTGAAGTTAAAAGTGGTGGCTCCTGTGTCCAGAGAAGGATTTTCAGCAGAACAGGGGGTTGAATGAGTCTGGCTGAGGGACCGAAATGGGAGGCATGGAACTGAGATGCTCAGGGCCAGAGGGATGGAAGAGGTTGGCGAGGGAGATAATGACCCCCAGATGCCTAAAGTTCTGACTTCATCCTGACCAACCCCATGCCCACACCAAACTGTTTTCCACAGCAGGTGTACCATTTTACATCACTGTCAGCAAATGCATATAGGTTTTGATTTCTCCTATCCTAACATCTGTTATTATTTACCTTTTTGATCATAAACAACCTAGTGTGTGTGAAGTGGTATCTCATTGTGGTTCTGATTTGCATTCCTCTAATTCCCAATGGTACTGAACATCTTTTCATGTGCTTATCGGCTATTTGTATATCTTGTATGGAGAATTGTCTATTCAAATAGTTTTCCCATTTTTAAATTGAGCTATTTGTCTTTTTATTGTTGAGTTGTATGAGCTCTTTGTATATTCTTGATACCAGACACTCATCAGATAAATGATTTACAAATATTTTCCCCCACTTTGTGGGTTGTCTTTTCACTTCCTGGATATTGTCCTTTGAAGTTCACATTTCTGGGCCATCTGAAGTCCTCCAGGATCTGGTCCCAATCTATCTTACAGTCTTATCTTTCTTAATCTCTCATTCTACCCATTCTAACCAGATGCATTCACTTCCAATTTTTAAAAAACAGCTCAGTATGCTTACCACGCTAATGCTACTCTCTTCACTGAAATATGCTTCCTGTTTCCTCCTCAACTGTCTAAATCCTATCTATCCTAAAAAGCCCACCTCAAATTCTGCCTTCCTTTTGAAACCTTCATTGATAGTCTTAGCCTAGAGTGGTCCTTCTTCCTTTAAACTCCTGTAGTCTTGCACTTTCTGTTGTTGCTACCAAACATTTGGCACTTAGCATAGAATATACATACTCTTACCCTTAATAATTTTTTCAGCCCTTTTACCCAGATGAAAGTGGAGCCCTTGTTCTGCATATTTATAAGTGTTTGTCTAAGAGAGAGAGAGGTAGGCTTTTACTTTATTCAAATTTGTTTTGGGAAAAGTGCTCTAGTTTACCTTTAAAACAATGACACATGATTGGCACTAAATCAGTTCTCTCTCACAATTTTATATTTATTCCTGATATTAAATAATGTTTAGCAAACCTCCTATCATTCTTCATAAAAATAAATGTTTTCAGTTTGTAAGTTCTTAATGTGATTCTCAAAGAAGAATATTGGTAGGAAAACTGACTCTACTAATTTTAATACTCAAAATAAATGCACTGGAATTTATTATTATTCTTTTAATTATATATATTATTACATGCAAGACAATTAGAAAAGTCTGAAAACACAGCTATTTCCAATATTATGATAAGGCTGTCTTTTTAAAAGGAATATTATAGAAATCAACCATTAATGTGGAGACTAGAAAAACTATATGAATATGTGTTAGCTCCCAGCAGGTATACTGAGGAGTGAAGATTAAAACTAGGCTATAGTTCTGCAGGAGCAGGTTACCTAGGGTTACAGTCATGACTGACATTGTCTACAATGGAGGGATATGTCGCTAAAAATGACACTTAACCTATGGACAAATATAAAGAATGGAGTAGCGAATAAAACCTGAAATGGTCAAGAATAATGGGAGAAAAACATCAGAGAAAATACTCCCTCTTCGTATTTCTTTATTTTAAGTAGAAAGACAAACTTTCCTGTTTTATCTTGACACTGGTGATGGATGTAATAACACTGTCTTTTTTTCCTTCCTGAAAAATTGATATGTTTATTTTGGGTATTTAAGGAAGAAAGAAGTGGGAATAGCTATTCAATTTCTCTCTATTCCTTCTTCACCAAATCAAGCAAGGGTGATATACATAACTGAGGAGGCCATGCACAAACCAGGTGAACTCAAGGCCAAGATCTTGGTATAAATGACAGATATGGAAAAATATTTACCAAGCTAGGTTCTCTGCTCCCTCCACCTGCCCCTACTCCCCTACACAAGGGGAAAATAAAAACCTTCTTTGGGCTGGGGAAGAGAGAGTGAGGGTTAGAGAGAAAGCCAGAGAGCTACAGGTCACTGAAAAGGGACCCTGCCTCATGCCGCCTTCTCAGGCAGAGTCCCAAGGCAAAGGATTCAAGTCCTCTGAAGACTTGGCAGTCTGAGCAATGGAGATGCATGCCTTATCTTCTAGGCAGTGCCTCAAGAAATGATAAGGTCCAGAGTTTCTCCACACCCTTGATGTGATATAGTAGCAACAGAGTGGCTAAGATAACAAGTTATGTCTGACCTGAAAGTGTCTGTAGATAGTCCATCAAAATTTGCACTTCCCAGACCAAGAGTAACATGCTGGAATTGCCACATTATCCCGTTCCCTAAGACGGCTGTGTAGAAGTTAGTTGATGGACAGCAGGTGAACCTAAGTGACCTCAAGATTGTGACGTAGGGATGCTATAATGGAATGCAGATTGGACCACACAATTTAGGAGTGGGGGCAGCTGGAGATATCTTGGTGGTTTCTGTCACGGAAGGAGATGCCAGCTGAGGACTAGATGGGGTTGTATGAACATGTCAGAGGATGCCACAGTGGACAGATGCTGGAAGAAACTAGGTCTCTTCTCCAGAGGCATGGGTGATGTAGAAGGACCTTAGAATGTAAATGTTTCTCCAGGGAGAAGAGGAGGGAGGGAAAATTTATCCATTATTGACTAGGATCACATTTCTATCATAGGGTAGAGCAGCAGTACGCTGGTAAATGTTTAACAGCTGGCTCTCCGGCAACAAAACAAAATAAAACAAAACCCAGATTTGTAACATTTGCTGATTTCCATGGTGTAAATACTCCCCCCACAGCCAATTTCAAACCAGCAATCTGATGTCACTGAGTATGGACCCGGGAAGGGATGAACACAATCAGCTTTTGAGCCAGTACTAGCCCATTCTGTCATACCACTGGGGGAGGGTATCTGAACAGAAAGTGGGGTGTTACGCAAAAAATAAATAAAGTTAAAATTCTTACACATCTAGTACAGGGCTTGAAACTTTGTATCTGCTGAAATTGGATTAAACCAAGTTTTGATCATTGCCTTCTTGGTCAATCATTTCACAAGATGCTCTTAAAATTCATTAGCATCTGGGTTAATTTTCCCAGATCATTTGCAAAGGGAGAGCAAGGATGGGTGGTCATCCTTGCTTGTTTTCCCCTCCTAGTGCTTGATTGTACAATATGATTATTGCTTTTCTAATCATTCTTACATCTTCAAAAGGAACAAGGAGTTCTAAGTATTTCTGAGGCTAAGAATGGGCAACAGTAAATCCCAGGTGGAATGAAGTGGAGAGGAGATAAGATAGGAGTGTTCAATTAGAAGAAGGCAGTGCACCATTACTTTCTGAAGGATTGTGGGGCTGCCATGCATTGCCAGTGTACGGTATTCTAGCCTTTCAGTTCCTTAGGGAAGAGACACCACCTACATCCTAGGAGCTCCTTCTTTGTTGAAGAGCCATATGACTCCTCATACATTTTTAACTGTGTTTCAAAAGTTTCTAAGAGTTAACCTGGGTTATAACAACCCTTCAGCTCTTTATGATATCCATAATATTGAGCTAATGAGAGAGTTCTTTAAAAAGTGAGTCTCCTACTCCATGGTGATACTTTACCATTCACATATTGGAAATGGGAAAATTAGGAAAAAAGACACTAAGTAATGAAAGTGAGTAGTGAGTTTTATAAACACCCTCTAAGAAATCAGCATTACTTCTCTGTCATATTTCACAGTATTAACAGGAATAAAAGCCTAATATGTGATAATAAAACGGTAATAAAAGGCAATTGCATATTTATCAGGAAACTAGTTGTGATGATTCATCTATCTTCTTGGTTATAATATTAAAAATACGACCACTATTTCTTACAAGAGTACTACAAAAGCTGAATGAGTTAAATTTCTCTAGGCAATTTTCAACACCAAGAAAAGAGATGCCTTTTCAAACTAATGACTATTTCATAGATGCAGTGGAGAGATATTCAGCATCTGTAATTCTCTTTGGCCCAAGAGTGAAGAGATAAGTAGTAATCATGCCTTCAAGGTAGAATTCATAATCAAATCCTTAATTAAACTCAATATGGAAAGTCCTTAATAAATATCAAAATCTGACTATCAGATATTCTGGCAAATATTTAATGCTGTGTTCAGTATCTGCTATCTGAACATCACTGTGGAAAGAATTAAGCCTTTCTTTTTATTTATTGGGTACGAGGGACTATCAGTGTCATATTTAAATGGAGAAATATGCTGTATTTTAATAACACACCTTCGTATTATCCTGTTTTTGCTTTACACATACTTAACACTTTCCAGAGGAATTTCAACTCATTTTACTATTTTAAAATTTATATTAATTATGTATTAAGTGAATATGTGTGTCTTGTTCTCTCTTCAAGGAGTTTTTAATCAGCCCTCTTCTATTCGTCCAGACCAAAACTCTCACTCTTTCTTGACTCTTCTCTTTCTGTACTTGTCATCGTTTAATATACCATATAAGTTATATATTTATCTTGCTTACCATGTCTCCTCAGCAAGAATGTAAGTTCCAGGAAGGCAGACATTTTTGTCTGTGTTATTCATTATTGTGTCATCAGTGCCTAGAACAATTGAGTAAACATTTGTTAAATGAATGAATGAAAGAATGAAATATTTCATTCATGTGGATTAACCTTTATAAAACATGTACAAGTATTTAAATAGTATAAGATTCATGTATTTACATTGTAGTGAGAACAGTGTGAACAAGCAAAGGTCAAGTGTCTTTATTCTAGGGAGGCAATTGTTGGAATTCCTTCATTAGGACAAAAATATCATCTTCCTGATACCAAGTACACACAGGCTTCTAAAAAGAGGCAGGGTTTCGGATCCTGCTTGAAACATGGAAGGAATCCATTATAGCCACATTCTTTGAGTTTGAGAACACTTAAACTTTGGCAAAATGTTTGGAAATCAGAGTAGACAGGCTAGACAGGCAGTATTGCATAGAGGTTAAGAGAGAGGCTCCAAAGTGAGAAAACCTGAACTTGTACGGGGTCCAGGGTACTGTGTCTGTGACAATTTGGGCAAATCGTTAAATTTACTTGCCTCAATTTCCTCATCTCTAAAATGAGGATAATTATAGTACCTGCTTCATAGGGCTGTTGTGAATATTAAATGAATTGATTCATGGAAACCACTTAAAGCAATGCCTGAACGTGATAAGTGCTCATTAAGATGGAATTAGTATTTTCATCACTGTTGACTGGAAGCACTTTGAAGGCAGAGGCCATCACGCAAACCAAGGGAGTTGGTGCCTTGGACACTGAGGTCAGAGAAGATACTAAGGCAGAACATGATGGGGGGGGAGGGGGATGGTGAGGGGCAGTTTGAGGAACATTTCACAGTGGATGATTCTGAAGCCAGACTGGTGGACTTTCTGATCATCCTTAAAGGCTGAAAAGGGGAGGACAGATGGAAGGAATGTATTCCAAAAGCCCACCTCTCATAATTTTCTCCAAATTTCTGATATTCCTGTAGATACTGAAGTGAAGGGGGTGAGGTCAGAATAGAGACAGCTGGCAGGGAAGGCGAAACAGTGTTTTATCTGTGACTGGATAATGCTATTCAGTAGGAGGAGTATATAAAATATTCCCATTAAAAAATAGAGAAACTGAGAAACTAAGAAGCAATTTGAAATCAAGTCAAAGATAGAGTCAAATATCCAGATGACATGTCAAAATTTATCAGCCATTTGATGTTTCTGAATATCTTGGTGTCTAGCATTGTGTAGGTAAAATATCCAGCTGCTTGTCTAAATTTTTCATTTTTCATCCAGATGTTTCCATTCCTTATTGTACATGGATATATTTAATAATATTTATAGTTTAATCAGGCATTTATGAAAGCAATTATGAAGTTTGATTGGATATTCATAGTTTTGAAACTATAAAGAATGGCATAAAATGTTTGTACTGCTATAATAAAATTCTATTTTTATTTTGCAAAGATGTACTTGATTTTTCAATAGAAGAAAGGATATAAAAAATTCAGAGTAATAACAAATTTGACACATCTGTTCTTTCCGTACAGAATCCTAGAACTGTGGGGCTGAAATGCACTTTAGGTCCCAGACTGGATGTAACAGAGAACCACCTCCATGAGACAAGAGTTTGGGCAGCGGGTATCTAAGATTGGTAGGGAGCTGACAGCTGCCTTTCTGAAGTTTTTGTCAATTATCACTCTTTCAGGTTTTTGTAGATCTGCTCAGAATCCATCTTTGTCTTTTCCCCTCGGGCCAATCCTACAAATATTTAGAGGAAATTCTTGTGTCTCTCCTAACTTCTCCCTACCTCAGGCTATATTTTCTTTCTCCCATCATTCTTCATATGATCTGGTGTTGAAATGCTTCTCTACCCTAATCACAGTCCTTTGTATATACACTCCTGTATTTTAATTTCCCTTGAAGACTATAACACTGGTGATAAACATGATACTCTCCCTGGAGTCTGACCAGGACAGAGGGCAAGGGGAAAATTACTTTTTCTTATTTTGGACTCTTACAGATACGTATGCAGCTTAGTACACAAGTATTCACCAGTGTTCTTGGAGTTACATTTCAGTGTTGATTTCTATTATTTGATTTTAACCAAAACAGCTGGATTCTTTTCGTGTGAGCTGCTCTCATTCTATACATCCCTCATCCTGTCAGGGGGCTTCAGTTATATGCCACCACTGAGAACATGGCGTTACTTTTCTCCCTACTAAGTTTTATCCTATAAGCTTCTCTACATGACTCAGCCTTTCAGAAGTTTGAGTGTGTGTCTGATATGGTACCTACCTACCCTTTTCATTGTTAGTTCAGCTAAAAATTTGATGTCTTTATTTAAACATTTGATTAAAATCTGAATAGAACAAAGCTAGACCTCAAGTTTGTCCTTGGATATGTCTCTCCCGGCTGGTAGCAGTGAGGAGGGCCTTCCAACCTTCACTGAATGCAATCTCTGGAGAAAATCTGTGTTTACTCAAGAGTCTGAGGAAAATCTTTGGGAAAAACAGGTTTTGTTGTGGAGTTTACAATTTAAGCACCTTAAGGGTTTCATTTATTGCTAAGAATTAACATCTAATTAATTTGATAAATGTTTCAACAACAGCAAACAAAGTAGGTAAAG
This sequence comes from Vicugna pacos, assembly GCF_048564905.1. NCBI lineage: Eukaryota > Metazoa > Chordata > Mammalia > Artiodactyla > Camelidae > Vicugna > Vicugna pacos. The sequence goes on along the minus strand of NC_132992.1, from coordinate 38,455,390 downwards.
GGAAAAAAAGCGAAGCAAAAAAAAAGATTCGTTGATGCTATGTGCAAGAAGTGAAGTTGAATTGTGCCCTGATTAATTGATTAAGACGGTTCCTGTGGTGAATAATTATGTTCAATAACTGTCAATATAATTTGCAATCAATTATCACTTATAAAACCAGCCTATAGCAAACTCAGTTTTACATGCATCTTAATGCAACTGCCACATTAGGAAGCACTTCTTTCCATTTCTTTCATCATGCCCTTTATACAATGAATTATATTTGAAAGTTCTCACAGTATGTACAACAAAGTACCTTCCTTCACTTTCAGAAATTGCCTTAAAGCTTGTTTTTTCCTTTTTTTCTAGAAAGTTCATTGTGATTAGTAGCTGTGGTCAGAAGTCACCCAGCCTGCAGTAGACTGTACGATGTTAACAGATGTGCCATAAGCAGAGGCTTGAAAAGTGCTAATGTAGATGGGCCTGCCCTCTTGTGCATCACCATGAGAAGAGCTTTCTCACATAGCTGTTTGCCCTTTCATCCTGGATCCCAGAATGAACACACATGAACAGAACTGAGCCCAACCTGCAGCAGGGGGTCACATCCAGTCTGACTCATAACCTGAAGCAAAGTTGCCTGCTGAGCCTGGCTTGGATGAGCTGAATCCTGTGAGTGTGAGAATAAATGTCTCTTGCTGTATGCCATTGCATTTTGGGGCTGACTTTTTAATGTAGCAATAGATAACAACACAGCTTTTCCTATCAAATACTACTTCTTAAAATATATGGGATTTTACTGTCTACTGTCTATTGCTCAAGTTTTTAAAATGTATTTGTTTTTATTTTTTATATAATTTTTAAAGGTTACACTCCATTTACAGTTATTACAAAATACTGGCTATATTTCTTGTGTTGTACAATATATTCTTAGATTCTGCATTACACCTAACAGTTTGTACCTTCCACTCTCTCACCCCAATATTACTCCTTCCCCACCCTCCCCACTGGTAACCACTAGTTTGTTCTCTATATCTGTGAGTTTGTTTCTTTTTTGTTATATTCATTACTTTGTTGTAGTTTTTAGACTCCACATATAAGTGACATTATACAGTATTTGTCTTTCTCTGTCTAATTTATTTCACTTAGCATAATACCCTCCAAGCCCATCCATGTTGTTCTGAATGGAAAAATTTCACTTTTTAATGACTGAGTAGTATTCCATTGTATATATATACCACGTATTTTTTATCCAGTCATCTGTTTTCTTTTTTTTAAAGATTTTTTATTGATTTATAATCATTTTACAATGTTGTGTCAAATTTCAGTGTAGAGCACAATTTTTAAGTTGTATATAAACACATATATAATTCATTGTCATATTTTTTCTCTGTGAGCTACCATAAGATCTTATATATATTTCCCTGTGCTATACAGTATAATCTTGTTTATCTATTCTACATTTTGAAATCCCAGTCTATCCCTTCCCACCCTCCCCCCCCGTGGCAACCACAAGTTTGTATTCTATATCTATGAGTCTGTTTCTCTTTTGTATTTATGTTTTGTTTGTTTGTTTTTAGATTCCACATATAAGCGATCTCATATGGTATTTTTCTTTCTCTTTCTGGCTTACTTCACTTAAAATGACATTCTCCAGGAACATCCATGTTGCTGCAAATGGCGTTATGTTGTCAGTTTTCATGGCTGAGTAGTATTCCATTGTATAAATATACCACATCTTCTTTATCCAGTCATCTGTTAATGGACATTTAGGCTGTCTCCATATCTTGTCTATTGTAAATAGTGCTGCTGTGAACATTGGGGTGCAGGTGTCATCCTGAAGTAGGATTCCTTCTGGATATATGCCCAGGAGTGGGATTCCTGGGTCATATGGTAAGTCTATTCCTAGTCTTTTGAGGAATCTCCATACTGCTTTCCACAGTGGCTGCACCAAACTGCATTCCCACCAGCAGTGTAGGAGGGTTCCCTTTTCCCCATTATCCAGTCATCTGTTGATGGACACTTAAGTTGTTTCCATATCTTGGCAACTGCAAATAATGCTACTAAGAACACTGGGGTGCATGCATCTTTTTGAATTAGTGTTTTTGTTTTTTTCGGATATATACCCAAGAGTGGAATACTAGGCCATACAATAGTTCTATTGTTAGTTTTTTACGAAACTGCCATACTGTTTTCCACAGTGGCTGCACCAATTTACATTCTCACCAACAGTGTAGGAGAGTTCCCTTTTCTCCACATCCTTGCCAACATTTGTTGCTTGTGTTCTTTTTGATGACAGCCATTCTGACAGGTGTGAGGTGATATTTCATTGTGGTTTTGCTTTGCATTTCTATGATGATTAGGGCTATCTCTTAAGTTTAGTGGCAATCCATCTAGTCAGAATTTGGCTGCCAGAAACCTCATTTATCCATAATGCAGCCAAGAACACAGAAGAGAGAAAGAGAGATCTCCTAGTGGCCAAAATAGATAAAATGGCCACATACTAACACTAACATATTTATTTGTAGAAGTCTTCAGACACTTATTCAGATATACTTATTCTAATTTTTATATTAAATATAAAATCTTTGCTAATATGGTGTCCTAGTTATGAGAAAGTATAAGAAGCAATATAAATGTCAGATAAAGGCTTTTACATCAGGCACCTGAAACGAAAGACATAGATAGTGTATGGCTTTATAGCAAGTGGGAAAACATGGCAAGTATAGTAGTCTGGAATTTTCAGTGTGGGGTCAGAAACCAACCTACTTCTGCAGGCCCTGAGAGCATAACTACTTTCCAGCATGGCCCCAAAACAGAGATTTATAAAGATGCATACTCTTGAGGCATTATGTAGCATGCTAGAATAGGCAGAGGAAATATGGGTCATCTTTTTGGACTGTTAAACTTCCTTTTTAGACTTTATGGTAAACTAAAATAGTAGGTCCAGGCTTTTGAATTTTATGGCAAGTAAAACAAAATAAAAGAGGAGGGGCTCTGCATTTTTTTTTGTCAATTAATTTATCAACATCATTTCTTAAAGGAAGGCTATTTTAACATTAACCAAATAGGAGGAACAGAACCTTCCAAAAAGAGGTCATTTAGCAAAGTGAACACTTTGTCAAATCTATGAGCCAGTGTTAGGGAAACACTGATTTAAATAATTAACTTCATTTTTAAACAAAGGCATATAATAGAATACAAAATTTAGATAATGATTTAAGATAAAAACGGGAGCATTTCATGCCTATTCACTTGGACAGAAATGTTCACTCTCTTCTGCTGGTTAAAGTTGTGAAGAAAAATTTGAGCGATGATTTCTATCATTGTTAAATCAAGTCTATGTTGGCGTATTTGAGAAAACAGAGAAGTATATTGTGCATTCTAAAATGTAGCAAAAATTTCCATTAAATGGTTAAAATATAAAAGATTATGATACTTTAAATTTAGGAGTATATAACTGGTGTCTCATTTGTTACCCATGTATTCTAGGTAGCTGAGTTATTACTGTCTACCAATCAAGCAAATCTCACCTCTTCCAGGAAACTTTCAGGGAGATGGAGCACTGAGTTAATGCATGGTGATTCACAGGGTCATAGAAATGTCAGTTTGTGTCCAGGGCTGATGTCTATTAGGAAAGAAAAGGATATAGCCTGCATGGAGGGAGTTGAAGGCCATGTCATCTATTCCCCAAGCATTCCCTGTCAGTCTGCAATTTCCTCCATTGGTAGAGTTATTATGACTTTTATAATAAAGTACTAGGCCTGGAGAGCCACATAGGCCACCAACATTTCCCACCATGTGCTAGGAGGGATGAGAGACACAGATATATATTACTCCTGTCTCAAAGAATTTGTAATGCAGCTGGAGAGAGAAGTTGGATATAAGACAGTAATACAAAACAATAAAGACAAAGTCGTAGTTAATTAAGAATGAAATTGTGTGTTATTGTTTCCAGGATCTGTAGAAAGTCTGAGGAGACAGCTAGAAGGACTGGACTAGCAGGAAGGTTTCAGAGCCTGACGAGTAGTTCTTGAGAAAGCGTATAATTTAAAGGGGTGGATGGAAGCAGAGAGGTCGTCCTGGGAGGCTGCCACGTTGCAGGGTGGTGACTTGAATGGCAGGAACCCACCAGGAGCAGTGGGAGTAATGCCAGGAGTCAAGAGCATTAGAATTAGAATTAAAGTAAGAGGAAATGAAAGGCTTTTGAGCAGGATAAATAATTTGATGATGAGAAAGGTTGACCTGAAGATAGGGATAACAAGAGGACAGCAGGTAAGTGTATAAGTGAACCACTTTTTAAATAGATGGATTCTTCATTAACTTAGGCAACATCAAGGTACCCTGAAGAGATGAGATAATGGATAGGTAAGCCCCCCTGTGCATACATAGTGGAGGGAAGGGGAGATTTGAGGGTGGGCAAATGTCCTAATGATGATGGGACCCTTGGATGACCAATGCTATTTCATAATTTGACTTCTGCAATTTCGAGAGGTGCATTTGGTTCACAAGTTTTGGTGTCATGAATCAGCCCTGGGTTCTCAAGAAAGCGAACCTCCCCAGGAAATGAGGGGAAGAAAAATGCTAGGTCTTTTGTCTCTTAAAAGATAACTAGGAGGTGATGGTAGAAACAACGGTTGTTAGGTATGGTCTTGTATCTCTTACACCTGCTGTAAAACTCTCCAACTCTATGATCTCTGTGGACAGCAGAAATGCACTTCTACTGAGGACTTTCTATATGATTTAATTCAATCAAGTGCAAACACCAACCCTGTGATGTGGATATTGCTTTTCATTAACACACAAGGAGGTGGACACTCAGTAAAGGTCACATGGTGATAAAGGTGAAGCCAGGGTTTCCATGCTGGTCTTCTGACCACATATATCTTTGTCCTGCTCTGTTCTTTTTCTCTCATGACCTGGCAAGGGGAATGAGTATCTCAGAAGATCCAATTGCTGGACAAACTGAAACTATGCATAAAGAGAAATAGCATTCTGTTTAAGAACTCAAATAGCTGAAAATAAAAGTGGCACATACTCGCATACTATATGTCCATTTACACACCCCTCTTGCTTTCTAAATAAGAAGTGCTATTTGAATTGCAAGTTTTTTGTACTTAAACATAGAGAACTTGAAACAAGATGTTTCAATTCTTGATCAAGAACTTAAAGACAGACAATAAGACAATGTTTTTCATACTGGTTCAGGGGAGGCCCAGGAGCAGGGAAAGGGATAAGGTGGGACTTACATGATGTTTGGGGACCCTTGACTCCTCCTATCCTAGATGCTCTGCTCCTTTAAAAAAGCATTTACTTTCACATGTGTAAGATTTCCTTTGAACAAAGGGTTATGCAGCTTGAAAAATCAGGGCCAATTTCTAAGTCCAGTTCCCTTCTTTTTTTCCCAAATACCATCAGCTGAACGACTCAACTGAATTTACTCTGAAATCAAACCTGGTTTTATATTTAGTGCTACAAATGATACAACACAGAATACATTATTCTAAACGTGTAAGAAAATATGATCAAGATATTCAAATAATGACTATATATTCACATAACCATTCAAGTGGGAGAAAAACTGACTCCAGAGGAAAAGCAGCTGTGCTAGCCCCATAAATAGCAGGCCCTGCTCCAACATCCTTTCGGTAAATGGAGAATGAATTTACTCTTGGGAAAGCAAACGGCACAAAAAGTCCAAGTGTCACACAGCAAGGACTCAGGCATCAGCTAGAAACATCATCATTCAGATCTTTGTGGGAGAGCTTGAGGGATGAAATAGGAGTCAGGAAATTTAAAAGACTCTTAATATATATTCTTGGATTTGCTCTCCAAACTAGTTTTATTATTTTATGCTACCAAAGCTCATCAAAATGTTATAAGAATGCTAGTTTCTCCACAACTTTACTAACTGGGTATTATCATTTCAAAGATCTTTGCTGGCTTTAGGCCCTTAAAACAAAACAAAACAAAAAAAAGCAACCAAACAAACCAACCCAGCTGGAGGAGGTATAGCTTTCCTCATCAGTGGTACCCTGAGTTGCTGCCCATGACAATGGGAGCACGAGTTGTATAAAGCAGGACCTAGGGAAACTGTCCAAATTTGTGCCATCTTGGGGAAGTCTACAGTCAATCCACTGGAACTAAGGCTTTCCACAGAGCACGGGTTCACTTAAATGAACATTATAGTTAGCAATCTATGGCAGTGAACAATCTGAGATAATTTGAACTTCTGAATAACCAACTACAGTACAGTGTTTGAAAAGCTGTAAAAAAAGACTTCCTCATAATTCACAATTGAAGATGGAGACTTTCATAATTCTGCCCCAAAGGGTTCCATTTTAAACATCTTATAGGTAAATAGAAGTAAATGACATGTATTTAAATTGAATTTGTTCTCAAACCTGTTTCAACTTGAGCAATTGCTGCAATAAAATTTCCTTTAATATCTTTGTTTAACTGCCATTGGTAAAAATCCCTAAATCTGAAGCTATTTCTGAAATTGAAGATTGAACATAATTGATATTAAGTACCATTAAGCTCATTATTGGTCTTGTAAAGATATTTCTATATTCTCTGGGACAGATATCATCTCGGGAAAAGAAAGTTCATCTCTTATGTGTTTCCTCTATTCAATTCTGTTCAACAGACTATGCCATGTAACCTGCTGGCCTCTGAATATCCTGAATACCAAAAAGATGAGGAACAAACCCAGTCTTCAGGAAGCTCTGTTTAGAGGAGAGAGGCATATAAGTACATGTGCACAAATAATGCATTGTGATGTGTGCTGTGATAGAGACACATGTATAATATATAAGTGCTTTGGAAACACAAATGCAAAGTTAGTAATTTGCATTAGGGGGAATGGGATGAGAAAGGTCAGGGAAACTATAAGGGATGGCATTTCAACTGGACCTTAATTGATGAATAGGCGTCTGTCAGGTAGATAAGGGGGCAAGGAGATTCCAGACAGTGGGAAAAAAATTCAGGGAACAGTGAGAAATTCAGTGTGCCTAGAGATATGGCCACATGAAAGGGAAGAAGGTGTATAGGAGCTTGGAAATTCCTTCCTGATAAGCTGTGGACAGGCTGTGAACTGCATATTTATTTGTCCACTGAGTATTGAGCTAGAATGTACTTTTATTCAAAATCCTGGAGTTGTGGGATAAGCTCTCACTTCATTGCTTCTGTAAAGGATTGCATTTCCTTTCTTCTAAGATGTATACAAAACAAAAAGGAAGATTTTGAGAATGAATTCCAATAAATTTCTTTCCAACAACATTCATTTGTATTTGATTTTCTAAAAGAAACAGACATTCAGTGTATGGATCTGTAGAAATGTGTGTGATTTTACTGAAATATCTATTTCTACAGGATCATAATCATTTCTATCAGATCTTCCCTATTCCACAACAAAAAGTCCTTAAAATGAATGACAAGCCAATGGTATAGCATTATCTCTACTAGTAATTCTTAGATAGTGTTTGTCAGTGTTTGAATAGTGCATTTTTGCATGGGAACGAGCAAATTGTGGGCTCTCAACAAAAAGCTTCTCAGAGAACTCTTTTGATGATGATGATGAATTTTATCTTTGTATACGGGGTTATGCTGGGTGATTTCGAATGCATCTTTCTCTCTCTGCTTTTCTGCCCTCCTGCTTGTCTCTCTGTCTCTCTACCTATCTACTTGTCTACACAGTGGCCATAACATCTGTAAACATACTCATATTATTTTCTTACGAATTGTAATGTCAGAAATTCCTCTATAAAGCTATGTCTCCAGCTTGATGGCTACAGCATAGTTCCAAACTGCTTGATGTCAAGATTATCAAGTCAAATATATTTTGATATTAAGTATGATGACATGCTTAAAAATAATTGATTCTATTTAAGTAGCGTTTACTTGGTAGAGCACCTGATCACTTTGGGGAGGTATTTTAGGTAAAGGCTGATATTTTTATATCTCTGTCAGAAAGCAGCTGTATATGATGTTCTATGTATACTGACTGATAAAGGATCCACTGAGTTAAAATGAACAGTTCATAGCAGACCTGGCTGAAAATGGATATAGAATGGGAGGATAGAAGGTAAGGTAGAGGCTATGACAGATTGATATTTATATATGAACTCTGTCAGAGCTTGACTCTGTCCTGGTCACATTCTATTGGTACAGAACATTTCAGCTGTTCATTTAGGGGTAGGTGTTTTATATTGGCTGTTCAATACTTTTCCAGCAGTGAACCAGAATACTTTGAAGTCTGTGTGTGTGACATTTGTCAGTGTCCTAGGTATGCAAAACTAACTGTGACCCAGTAAGCCAAAGGTGCATCCTCTCTCCTTCTGAATGCTTTCCAGGCCAGGCCACAACTAGATCATATGACAGACACCTTTGTAAAATGAGAAAAAAAGTCCCCCTCCTTCTAGATGGATGTAGTCCAGGGAACATGGATTGAGGCTAGAGCACAAGATGACTGATTTGGCATACTTTTGTGCTGAAAATCAACTATGTGATTATATGTGATAGCCCTGCCTCCATTATCTAGTGACAGGCATCTCCAGGGCACTGATACTTAAGAGAGAATCCCATTGCCCATTTCTGGCTGAACACCTATTACATACTTACATAAGTACAGGAATAACTAGCACACTTACTAATATGTATACTTAATATAAATACAGTGTACATACTAATGCAAATACTTAATATGGAGGTACCATTTCAAGTTTGCTAGATTTTCTAATTTCTTTGCTAAAGTTATGACAAAACGTCAAAAGATTTCACCCATCTGTTTCTTATATCAATTATTCTAAACCAGAAAAAAGAGTGTGAATTCATGAAATATCTTGGTCAGTAAAGCAGATGGTCATAAGAGTCTATAGAAATTCAGTTAGCATCCCAAAGTCCAGAGCATGAAGAGTTATCATCCTGCTTGGCTAAGATGAGAGGGAGGAAATGTGTTTAGAAAGTCCTATAACAATACCAACGCCAGGTTTACTTATGATTCACATTTTTAAAACTATTTTTGATAGGCAGAATAATGGCCCTCCAAAGATCTCTAATCTTTGGAATTGGTTACTGTTACTTTACATGGCAAAAGGAACTTTGAAGATATGATTAAGGTTAAGGACCTTGGGATGGGCAGATTATCCTGGATTATCTGAGTGAGTCCAACTTAATCAAATGAATCCTTAATAGAACCGTTGCTAACTGAGATGAGAGAGAGAGAGGGAGATGTGTCTATGAAAGAATGGTCAGAGGGTGATGAAGTGTTGCTAGCTTTGAAAATGGTAGAAGAGAGCCGTGAGCCGAGGAATGTGGCTGGCCTCTAGGAGCTGGAAAAGGCAAACAAATATGTTCTCCTCTAGACCCTCCCAAAGGAATGCAGCCTTGCTGACACCTGAATTTTAGCCCTGTGAGACCCATTTCAGAACTCTGATTTACAGATCTATAAAATAATAAATTTGTATTATGTTAAGCCACTGAGTTTGTGGTACTTTGTTACAGCAACTATAGAAAACTAATACACATTTTATATGTATAGTTCTAAATTACATATTGTAGGTTTACATTTGTTTTGGGATGCCTCTTTCCAAGACTTTATGGCATGTAATTTTTTAATTAAAAGTTAATATACTTTGAACTTGGTGCATCAAAGGACACTCTTCACAGAGTGAAAAGGCAACCCACAGAATGGTACAAAATATCTGCAAATCATATATCCAATAAGGGACTAATATCCAAAATATATAAAGAACTCCTAAGATTCAACAAACAACAAAAAATCCATTAAAAATGGGGAAAAGGCTTGAATAGCTATTTCTTCAAAGAAGATATACAAATGACCAAAAAGGACATGAAAAGATGCTTAACACCACTAATCATTATGGAAATGCAAGTCAAAATCACTATTTATACTATTAGGATGCCTGTTATCAAAAACAAAACAAAACAAAACAAAACAAAAAACAAACAAACAAAAAATAAAACCCAGAAAAGAGTAGGCAATGGTGAAGATGTGAAGAAATTGGAATCCTTGTGCATTACTGGGGGAAATGTAAAATAGTGCAGCTTCTGTGGAAAACAGCATGGTGCTTCCTCAAAAAATTATACAGAATTGTATGGTCTGGAATATTCACTCTTGAGTATATACCTGAAAGATTGAAAGCAGGGACTTGAACAGATAAATGTACACCCATGTTCATAAGAACATTATTCATGAGAACTAAAAGGTAGAAACAACCCAAATGTCCATTGATGGATAAATAACATGTGGTATATACATATAATGGAATATTATTCAGCCTTAAAAAAGAAGGAAATTCTAACATATAATAGAACATGTATGAACTCTGAAGATGCTATGCCAAGTGAAATAAGCCAGATATAAAAGGACAAAGATTCTGTGATTCCACTTCTATGAGGTACTTAGTGTAGTCAAATTCAGAGTCAGAAAGTAGAACTGTTGTTGCCAGGGGTTGGGGGAGGAAAGAATGTGAGTTATTATTTAACAAGTAGAGTTAAATTTAGGAAGATGAAACAGTTACGGAGGTGGTTGGTGGTGATGGTTTCACAGCAATGCAAATATACTTAATGCTACTGAAATGTACACTTACAATGGTAAATTTTATGTTATACATATTTTACCATTATAAAAAATTTAATAACTTTGAGTAAAAGAAACAAAGTTAGATTGATCCAGGCATGTTTGAGAAATAGTAAGGAAAGCATAGCAAGAGAAAAGGAGTCTTTGTAGAGCAGTGGTTCACAACTATAGGAGATTTTTATCCTCCAGAGGACATTTTTGGTTGTCACAAATGAAGAGCTGCTACTGGCATCTTGTGGGTGAAGGACACAGTTGCTGCTAAATACCCTACAGTGTAGAGGATAGCCTCCCACAAAAAACAAAGAATTACCCAGCCCAAAATGTCTGTAGTGCAATGGATAAGAAATTCTGTTCTAGAGGTATTAAGTAATGTGCTCAGATAGAGTTGGAAGGAATTGATGAGAAGTGTCTTAAATGCTAAAATAGGAAGTTTAGAGTTTGTGCAATAGTAAAACATTCTTTAAGGTGGGAGAAGGGGGACTTCACAGTATTGAGAAAGGTTAATGATAGCAGGATGGATTAAATGCAAGGAAAGGTTAAGTGTAGGAGACCAGGTAGGCAGTTGTTGTAGTAATCTAGTCTGGTGTGGCAAAATCTATAATGTTCTATGTAGTCGTATGTGCCAGGCACTGTTCTAGGGATTTACAGGTATTATCACATGTAGCCCTCATAATACCTATGTGTTATAACCATTATTTGCATTTCACAGAAGAGGAAATGAGAAACAGAGGAAGTGTTCAAGGTTAGTAAAGGATGGAGCTGAGCTTTGAACCAAGGAAGTCTGTGCTACCTCTTTTTACAGGTTGAACTATCCCTTTTAATATCTAGATATGGCTCCTCTTTTTTCTGTCAACTTGGTTGGAAAATTGGGTTTATGGTTAAGTAGAAAAAGGGATTATTTAGACTTTACTCTCTCCTTTCTACATTAGACAGTTTGAGAAAGACTGAGAAAGCCAATAAAACAGCAATTGGCTTCTTGAATTTTAGAAGATTGCTTGGAGGGAAGATTAGAATTAAGAGTGGGTGAATTAAAAATATAGGTTGGAGGAGGTGAATAATCAGGGAGAGATTGCAATTTTTCACCCACCAGCTCTCAAATTCTGACTCTCCAAAAGCTTCAGCAGGCTGTAGATGCCATTCCCCTGACATGTATCAAACTTGAAAAACACAATCTAGGCCAGGATTGTCACTCCACCTCCCACTCCTCAGTAACACTCACTCATCCTGAACACTTCCCACTCAATAATTCTTTCCTATGAAAAAGAATGAAGACGGCCATGCCCTGCTGCTATGGCCTTGTGTGAGCTTGTTTAGAGAATGGAGGGGTCCATGCTGCTGAGGAAGGATAGAGGAGAGAGAAGGGGCTCTTTGCTTCACTGAGAGCACATCACACTCCACTGTTTGCCTGTGCTTTGTAATCAGTATTGCATTTTGCTGTAGCTCTGAAGATCTGGAAAAGGCTGAAAATCTGCTGCTGGCTCAATTAGTGTTTGTCCCTAAAGAGGTTTAAGACCAGGAATCCAGCTGTTTTAGTCTTGATTCTATCACTAATAAATTTTGTGATCTTGGACAACATTACTATATTCATAATTATCTTATTGCCTGGGTTTTCCATGCAACATATTCTTTTGCTATTCAGAACAGGCTGCTGGAGTAGGCAAAGTACATATTATTAGCATTTTTTTTCTGGTAACAAATACTAAAGTTCCAAAAGGATGAGTGATCTACTCAGGGTCACCCAGTTAGCATGTGACAAAACTTGGCTATGAAATGTGGTTCGACTCACTTCAAATCCACTTGTTCTAATGTCACTGCTTCTCCAACTCCAGGGTGCAATACCATCACCTGGAGACTTTATTCAAACATATTCCTGGGACCTACCCCAAGGTATAAAATGTGTATTACTATAGAATAATATTAATGATATCTTTCACTGTAATAACTCTATTACATAGATAGTATATATTAATTTAGTCGGTCTGGGGTGGGATGTGAGAGTCTACAATTCTAACAACCACCCAGGTGCTATTAATGGTGCAGGTCTATGGCCCATTTTAAAAGTAGCACTGCTTTATACTATACCAGTGTACTTCTTTGAACCATAGTTTCCTCATCTGAAAAAGAGAGATGATAATAACTGACTCTCTTTATCTCTCAGAGTTGCAACTGGGATTGTGGTGAATTAAACATGGCTACAAACACTTTGCAGGTCCTCCAATAAAGAGAAACAGTTTATTTCCTTGCCTCTTGAATCTGGGCTGGTTTGGTGACTTGCTCTGACAAATAACATACGGTAAAAGTGACACGTGACTTCCAAGCAAGACCTTAACTAGACTTGCCGTTTCCATTCTTGCCCTCGTGGAACCCTGAAGCTACCATGTGAAGAAGGGGCTAGAACTGGTGGAGACAAGAGACCCAGCTGACGACCCAGATGTGATGAGTGAGGCCATCCAGGATCGTCCTTTCAGCTAAATGAAGCCACATGATAGAGCCAAAGAGATAGAACTGCCCATCAACCCAGAGGATTATAAAAAATGATTAACTGTTGTGTTTGGGGTTCTTTATTAAATAGCAGTAGATAACTCAAAAGGAGATAAAATAGATAATGATTATAAAAGTATTTTGAAATTATAGTAATACCTATGCAAATCTTTAAGAATAAAGCTTTTTCATAATAAATGATAAAATCAACTGTTTAAAAAATTAACAAAGCAGGTAAAAGGTTTAAAACCAAGCTATTAGAATAAACATTAAATAAAAAAGAAATATATAAAGATACACTAATATAAATAGATAAATGAGTAAATGAACAGGAGAAAACAGGATTCTTCCATTCACCAATGAGTGTAGAGGGAGCAGTAGAGTTCGAAAATCAGCATTTTGCAACCACATGGTAAGGACTGACTAGAGCAAGAGTCATCAGTGGATGCTAAATCCAGGGGGAAAGTTTGATGACGACGATATTTGCTTGGTCTCGGTATGTCTTCACAGATTGTTACTCATTGCAAAAGAAAAATCAAACATTACACAGTAGGAAAATTGTACAGTACCATGACTATGTAATCAAAATTAAAATTACCAATGAGGGTCAATGGATATTATTTGCCTCTAGATATGACACCATGAGAAATACACATCCCTGAGGATGCATAACCTGAATCTACTCATGGGAAAACATTAGAGAAACTCAAATTGAGGGGTATTCTATACAACAGAAACACTAACTTGTGTTTTTGAAAAATTAAAATGTCAGACTGAGAAATGAAAGACTGAGAAACTGCTTCAGATTAAATGAAACTAAAGAGACAGGACAACTAAATGCAATGCATGATACTTGACTGGATCCTGTACTTCAGGGGGAAAATGCTATAGGGGATCTTATTGGGACATTTAAAAAGATTGGAGTATAGACCACAGATTAGACAAAGTCTTGTAACAATATTACATTCCCTGACTCCATCATTGTACTGTGGGACTATAGATCAACTATTCTTGGTCTTAGGAAATGCACATTGCAATATTAAGGAGTAAAGGGTCATGATTTATAAAATCTACCCTCAAATACTGTAGAAAAAATAAATTACATACATGCACACATATGAGACAGAGATATAGAAAGAGTGAGTGAGGGAGCATGCAAGAGAGAGATAACAGCAAAAAAGCAAATGTGGCAAAATGTTAAATATTGATGAATCTTGGCAAAGGGTATATCAGAATTCAAGTTATTCATGCAACTTTTCCGAGTTTGAAATTATTTCAAAATAAAAAGTTATAAATAGTATGTAAGTGAATATATTTTCAATTTCCAGTGAAGATGGACCTTGTGAGCTTTAAAAAAGAAATAAATCATAACACAAAATAACTGATAGATTTGACCACATTAAAAAGAAAGCTTCTGTAAAATCATTGGCAAAATTAAAAGAAAAAATACTGGCTAGGGAAATATTGGCAATAAAAATGACATAAGGCAGATATAATCAAAGTTGTAAATATGAAGAGCTCATACAAATTGCAGCAGGTAAATAAAGGATACTGGTGAAAGCCTGAGTGTGGTGGTGGCTAGATGAGCATGGAACACCCTGAGTGAGGCCCAAGCACCTGTAGGTACTCAGGACACTGCCATCTCAGGAGAGCCCTGAGAGGGGCCAGGCACTCGCAGCGCCCCCTACCCCACCAAGAGAGCTGTAGGGCACCCTGAGACCCGAGAACCTCGGATTGTGATGCTGTGTATGCGATGACAGATGAGACGTGGTGGGAAGGATGCATTCCCTCGGACCTCCAACCTGGTGCTGAAGCTGCCGTCCACTCCCCACTCCTGAAGAGCCATGGTTTTTCTGTCAACATCTTGACCCTACAGAGTAGCCACTGCCAATTCTGCCCCACGATCCAGCACCTGGTAGTCTACCTGCTGGATCGTTCCTGAATCGCCATAGCATTGCTACCTCCAAGCAGTGGTTCTTGCCTCCTACTAGCAAAGGTTGGGACAAAGGATCCAGGATCTTGGTGTCCAAGTCTTTGGCACCACAGCCCAGAAGGACTCACTGTGTACTTCTCTTACAGCTGATAGCCCCATCAGGTCTGGTCCAGGGCCACACTTGAGAGGAACCACAGGCCTGAAAAGTAGAGATCTGCCCCAGAACCATGCAGCCACTAAGTGGCTGAGCTCCTGTAGAACTCAGGATGGTCACCTTCAGAATGTGTAGTCAACCCCAGCAGTGTTGCATCTTGAAGTAAAACAGCCTTTCAGTGGGTTCTTACTCTGAGTAGACTCCCAGCTTCCCCAACAAGTTGTCGAACTCCGTCTACCCTCATTTCCATCTGAGAAAGGCCTTGGACCCCACACTCCACTCTGCCTCCCTCTCTGTGAGGCAGGAGGGTCAGAGTTTAAGATTGGAGTCCGGGGGAGGCAGGAGCCACTCTAGTGTCCACTCTGCGCATTCAGCACAGCCTGGCTAGGGGGATCTGGTAGGGGAAGGGGAGACTTTTGTTAGACTTATTTTCACTCCTTTTTCAGAATACGTAAGAAACCATCTTGAAGTACCTGCCATCAACTCTAACATTTCATCTGAATCCACCTAGGTCTGGGGTACAAAGAATAAATACCATGTTCAATAAATAATATAGCAGCAGCTCCGACCTTATGGAGTGCTTCCTACCTGCTAGACCTTGTCTGTGCTAGTCATTTTACCTATCTATCTTCTTGAGCTCTCTCTACCACTCATTGAGGTGTGGGTTTCCAAGCAACTGCTCAGGATCACACAAGTTATAATAGGGAGGTGAGGATGGAAAACTTGTACCTGAGCCTGAACTTGAGGCCCTTGGGGAGAGCATTCTTGCTTGTTTCCAGTAAGGACCTCTCCAGAATCCTGGCTTCCCCAGGTCACAGGATCCAAGGTCCTCTTTAACTATCCTTAAGACATCCTGTAAATAAAGCTGGCAAATACAAGTGGAGGGTTCTGTTCCTCCTGGTAGCCATTTTTCTCCCCTCTGAGGAAGGAAGAATTTGAGCAAAAAATAATTAGCATAAGAAAGGTCTCCTGGTATTCCAGCCAGGAACTAATGGGCCTGACCCTTCCACTCCTGGGACATCTGCCTTTCTCTCCTTTCCCAGGTACTGGGAAAAAACCCTCAGTCAGAGCTTTCTCTTTCCTCTTGGGTCCAGCCACTTCTACTGCCTGGCATTTTCCACAGTCACCTGGAAAGATGTCAGATCTCACTTGGAGGGCAAGGCAAGGCCAGGAAGCCATTGGGGCTGCTTTTTATCCTTCTGACCTGTCTCTTTCAGAATGTGTGATCTTGCTGGGCATAAAGGGATTAACTGGGAATAGTACTAAAGCAGACTGTCTGGTAGAAAGCAAGCAGTGCTGGGGCCTGGGCATCAGAAATGGGGACAACACTGACTTTTTATAGAATCCTATTCTGCACTGTTTACCTTTTTGCTAAAAACTTTTCTAAAGGCAGTGTAGGTTTTGATGATTGTTAGAGCTGGATAATGCATTCATGGAGGTTCATTGTAACATTTTCTCTATTTAAAAAATAACATATTTATAAATTTCCAAAATAAAGCATTTTTAAGCAGTTAAAAAAATTAAAATGCAAGCCAGACTGGTCACAAAAATAAAGGAAAATTTATAACCAGTTTTAAAGTTTATCCTTATAAATAGTATAATGCAAATAGAAAACATAGATGCCTTTTTACTTATGAAATTAGTAAAGATGGAAAATGATAATACTCAGTGATGTCAAGGGTGTAGCATAGTGAGCACTTATGCTGGTAACTGAAAATTTGTACAATTTGGAAAGCACACATCAAGAATTTTAAATGTGTGCTTACTCTTGATCTAGTTACTAAAGTCTAGGAATTCATCCCATAGAAAGAATCAGAAATCCACACAATAATTTATATCTAAAGATGTTCTTTGCAGCATTGTTTATGTTATCAAAATCTGGATAGTCCAACAAGAAGTTAAATAAATTAGGTTGTACATGATGTTTGCAAAAAGTTTTCAGTAATATGGAGAAATTCTTATATTAAGCAAAACGAAAGCATACGCTTAAAAACTAAATGGAAATAAAACAAAATATTGACAGTGATCTACTAGTCAGGGTCCTAGTAGGACACAGAAGGTGCACCCAACAGAGTTTAGTCCAAAAAAGTTTAAGGAAGGTATAAATGCTCTACAGAGGTATGGGCAGGGTTATAGGAGCCACTCACTCAAGGACTCAGCAGCAGAGGGTGGTGTTACCAGCTCTAGTCCCCAGGAAGGCAAGAGCAAGGAATGGGACAGAGCTTGGAGAAAGCTGAAGCTGTGGAAGAGCCTAACCTAGTTCTTTTCCTATTTGGTGATCTGATCTCCCACTGGGCACATCACACGTGAAGCCTGGTAATGCAGGCCCTAGAGATCAGCCTCCTGGCCTGCAGAACCGGGCAGAGAACTGTGAAAAGTGGATCTAGAGACGCCAACAGAAATTGAGTAGCACAATATTATCTCTGGTTGTAGGACTGTGCATGCTTATTATTTTCTTTTTATCTGTTAGCCTATAAAACCCCTGGCCCTGGCGTGAACACCCTCTGCCCACGAGGAGTTTGGCAACAAAAAGGCATACAGTTTACATATTACGTTTTCTTTCTCAAGCCATCATAGTTAAAACAATTTAAAAATTAAAATACATATTAGAAGCATATGTTTATATTTTTCTAAGGTATTTGTTATGGTGTTCTTTACAAATTAATTCCCCCCTCCCCTTAACTCTTCTTTCCTGATTTTCTATTTTGTGCTTCTTTTTCCTACATTATTTGTGTATTTAGTAAGTAAGCTTCTTACAACAAAAAAATCTCATAGGACTGCCTGCTTTATAAATACCTGTGACTGCATAAAGCACTGTATTGTTACAGCAGCAGCAGGAGCAACAGCTTTGATTTGGTCAAGATCAATTAGGACAAGGGCAGGCCACCTCCTTTGTCTCCATACCTGGGGAAATACAGTTCTTAGAATGTCCATGGCTATTGTAGAGGTAGAGAAAGATTCAATATCGGTGGAAACTCAGCTTTCCCATTTTTAGAACCATTGTGACTATATAAAGGATTTTTTTCTAGGACCGGCCTTCACACTGGCCAAATGATTATCCACCTATAATTTGGGAGCACAACTTTAACAAAAAAATCCAAATTCATTTAAGCTGAGTTTAGGAATATAATACTTCAATATTTTTATTTGAAATGTGTTGATTTTATAGAAAGTGTCTGGTGTGAAACAAGTGACTATATTTTAAAATGTCCTTTATTAAAAAAATTTCTCCATAAAGGCCTAGAATTAATTTAAACAAATAAATTTGATTTTCTTTATGGACATGTTGTGTTTCAAAAGCAATCATACTGGAGGTGTGCAATGATATATCATTTTGGCCTTGACAAGCTAATTAAAAAAAAGATTTTGAAAGAAAAGAGGTATTTTATTCACTCAGAATTTCGAATAACTTTTTAAAGTATAATTTGAAATGATTAAAACAACTCATTACCTGCTAAAGGCTTGGGTCATGTGTATTTTGACTTAAGTTATTTTGCACATTGACATTGATTTTGATCATTGCTCACTATCAAGGCTTCTCTGTGGATATTATAAAGTCAAACTATTAACAACACAGATTTCAATTCACAATGTTAAAATTCATTGAAACATTGTAAGTGCCTCTGGTGTACTGAAAAATTCAGTCACGATCAACCTGTCGTGGCTTACCCCTTGGAGAAGCACTAATTTTCTCAAATGCTTTGGCCTGTTTGAGTGTCAGAAGCCTGGACCCTGAACTCCCTTTGAACTTACCTTTCTGGGTTGTAGTTCTATTTAATCAGATACAGTTTTAAAAATATTATTTTGGAGTAAATGAGATAAAACAGAGGCTGATTTCCTCTCTTTTCATTTCTTCATCTTATCACATGTATTAGTTCTGACTTTGTTAGTCATATAACTTTAATCATTACCATAAGTAAATGTGCTGCCATTGTATAATTATCAGTTAATCAATTGACACAATCCTTTTTTAAAAAATACGAAATTAATAGCTCTAACTTTTGTGTCAGCTGATAACTGACAAGCAAACAAAATCAGAAATAAATCAAATGACTCATCTGGCTTCCATAAAAGCCATGTAAAATTGCTTAGTTGTCAACATATTAAAAAGATAAAAATTTAGCACTGGATTTTTATAAATAAGTTGAAATGGAGATTACAGCAAGAATTAAACTGCTGACTTATGACAATGGCTTGAGCTAAGGATAAACCAGATGAGGAACGACTGTGTGTGTGTGTGTGTGTGTATAATATAATATAAATATATTATATATTATAATATCATATAAATATAAATCACTGCCACTTTGCCTTTACTAAAAATTTATGAACACTAGACTTCCATTCTTGCAAAAGGGGACCAACGCTGGGGCCTATATTTGAGAATGTGCATATATCACAAACATGCACAAAATAAATTCATTAAAGAACATATCATGGGAAACTGCCACTAGGGTCCAGTGCTTAACAATAGCATAGCAAATTCCATTAGGTTCAAGGACTGAGAGAAGTCATCTGTGGCTTGATGTTCTACCTCTGGAGCCTCAGGATGCCCTCTACATCCATGGCTTTATCTTGGATTTATTCTTCCTTCATTTTCTCCCAGCTATGTTTGTTCAATCCAGTCTGGCAGTTTTTGCTGGTATAACATTTTCGAAGGTCTTGTTGGTCTTCTGTGCAGTTCATGGGGATCTAAGACATCACACAAGGTCTTCCAAAGATCCTCCTTGGATAACCCCATCTTTATTCCCAACTTCTGCTGAGATGGTTGTTTGGATCCATGGGTGACATGTCTAATCTCTTTAGCAAAAGTCTTTGTAGCTATACCACTGGTATTCTCTCCAGAGAACCCTTTTTCATCTTTTGCTATATGCATAGGTTAAGAATTTTCCAAATCATGAAGTACTGATTCCATTTTGCTTAAGAGTTCCTTTTTCAATATATCTTTCACCTCTCGCATTTTCCAATAAGCAGTAAGGAGAAACCAGGCTGCACCTTCCATACTTTGCTTGGAAATCTCCTTAGCTAAATATCCAAGTTTATCATGTACAAGTACTACTTTCCACTCAACACTAGAACACAAATCAGCCAAATTTTCTGTCACTTTATAATGAGGATTGTCTCTACTCCAGTTCCAATAACATGTTCTTCATTTCTTTCTACAATATGATCAAACCTTTAAGGTTCATATTTCTACCAATCATCTATTCGAGGCAATCTAGGCTTTTCCTATCATGCATCTCAAAATTCTTTCAGCCTCTGCCCACTACCCAATTCCAAAATCACTTTCACAGTTTTAGGTTTTTGCTACAGCAGTACCCACTTCTTAGTACCAAAATCTGTCTTAGTTTCCTAGGGCTCTGTAACAGAGTACCACAAGCTAGATAGCTTAAAATAATAGAAATATATTCTCTCACAGTTATGGAGGATAGAAGTCCAAAATCCAGGTGTTAGCCGGACAGTGTTCCTTCTAAAGGGAGTCCCTACCTTGCCTCTTTCTAGCTTCTGGTGTTTACTGGCAATCTTTGGCATTTCTTGGCTTATTCCTATATCACTCCAATCTCTGCCTCTGTTATCATATGTTTTTCTTCCTCTGTCTCTCCACATGACCTTATTATAAGGATACTAGTTATTTGATCTAGGACTCACCCTTATCCAGTATGACTTTGTCTTAACTAATTATATCTGCAAAGACTGAATAAGATCATGTTCTGAGATTCTGGGTGAACATGAATTTTAGGAGGACACTCTTCAACCCAGAGAACTTTAAACATATTAAATTGCCTAACGGGCCAAAAAATCAAAATTGTTCATTATAGCCTAATTAGCAATAAAGTGAATCAGTAGTCATTGAGTATCATAGAAGTTTGTGAAGAAAATTAATTCAATTTTCCTAAGGAAAAGTAAATTTCATGTGTGGTTAGTTCACTTTCCTATCTTTAGGATTATATTTTTTACGTCTTAGTTGGGTCCATTTTCTTAATCTACTGTAGAAAGACCCAATCTGGAGAGTGTTTTTGAAAATTTTGATTGAGGTTTGGTTGACTTGTAATATTATATTAGTTTCAGGTGTACAACAAAGATATTTTTTATTTGTTTCTTTCATTCTCCTCTCACTGTCCCTGTCTATCTCTTTTCTCTCTAAGTGGTTGTCGTATTTGTGATTCTCCATCCACTTTTTAAAAAATAGTTTATTTTATTTTAATTTTTTTGGGGGGAAGTAATTAGTAATTAATTAATTAATTAATTAATTAATTAATTAATTAATTAATTAAGTGGCGGTACTGGGGATTGAACCCAGGACCACGCGTGTGCTAAGCATACTCTCTACCACTGACCTTCTCCATCCACTTTTAAGTTATCTTTTTATATTTGGGAAAATTCCCAACTTACAAGTTCTGCCTACCTAAGTTAAAATTCCCAGCCCCCTTATCAGTTCTCTTTAACACTGAACCAGAAACTCTAGGCAGGCAAAGGGGGAAAACACGCAAATTGGAAAGGGAGAAGTAAAACTGTATTCACAGATGACATGATCATCCATATTAAAAATCCTATGGAATTGACCAAACTTTTAAAAAAGCCACTAGAACAAATAAGTAAGTTCAGAAAAGTTACAGGATATAAAGTCAATACATAAAAACCATTTGTATCTCTATATACTATCAGTAAACAATCAGAAATTGAAATAAAAATAAAAATAATATCATGTATCACAGCATCAAAGATATGAAATGCTTAGGGATAACTATGACAAAATTTGTACAAGACACGTACAAAGGAAACTACAAAACACTGTTGAGAGCCTAAATTGTTAGGTGTATTGTCTTCATTTATCAGAAGACTTAATATTATTAAGATGTCATTTATCCCCGTATTTATCCATATACTCCACAGAATTAAAATTCTAAGAGGCTTTTGGTACAAATTGACAAGCTGATTCCAAAATCTGTATGGAAATGCAAAGGGCCTAGAATAGCACTTCCCCCCCCAAAAAAACAAAGTTGAAGTATTCACACCACCTGATTTCAAGATTTATTATAAAGCTACAGTAATCAAGACAGTGTGGTATTGGTAGAAAGACTGACATATAATTATATGGAATAGAACAGAGTATCTTTTCATGTGCCTGTTGGCCATCTTTGGAAAAAATCAGGTCTTCTGCCCATTTTTAAATTGGGCTGTTTATTGGTCATAGCATTTCTCCTGTTCAGTAGGTTGTCTTTTCATTTTGGTGATGGTTTCCTTTGCTGTGTAAAAGCTTTTAAGTTCAATTACATCCCATTTTGTTATATTTGCTTTTCTCTCCTTTGCTTTAGGAGGCAGATCCAAAAAAATATTGCTGTGATTTATATGAGAGTGTTCAGCTTGTATTTTCCTCCAGGATTCTTATGGTTTCTGGTCTTATATTTAGGTCTTTAATCCATTTTGAGTTTATTTTTGTATATGATGTTAGAGAACATTCTAATTTCATTCTTTTACAAGTAGCTCTCATTTTCCCAGCACCACTTACTGAAGAGTCTGTCTTTTCTCCACTATATATACTTGCCTACTTTGTTGTAGATTGACCATAAGTGTATGGTTTTATTTCTGGGCTTCTATTCTGTTCCATTGTATTTTTGTGCCAGTACCACACTGTTTTGATAACTAGCTTTGTAGTATAGTCTGAAGGCAGGGATCATGATGCCACAATGAAATATGACCTCACACCTGTCAGAATAGCTTTCATCAAAAAAATCACAAATAACAAATGCTGGTGAGGGTTTGGAGAAAAGAGAACCCTCATATACTGTTGGTGGGAATGCAAATTAGTGCAGCCACTGTAGAAAACGGTATGGAGGTTTCTCACAAAACTAAAAACAGAATTACGATATGACTCAGCAATTCCACTCCTGGGTATATATCCGAAAAAAACAAAAACACTAATTCAAAAAGATACATGCACCCCGATGTTCATAGCAGCATTATTTACAATGACCAAGATAATGGAAGCAACCTAAGTGCCCCTCAACAGATAAATGCATAAAGAATGTGTGATACACACACACACACACACACACACAATGGAACACTACTTAGTCATAAAAAAGAATGAATTTTTTCCATTTGCAGCAACATGGATGGACTTGGGGGGCATTATATTAAGTGAAATAAGTCAGATACAGAAAGACCAATACTGTATGATATCATTTATATATGGAATCTAAAAAATACAACAAACTTGTGAATATACAAAAAAGAAATAGACTCACAGATATAGAGAACAAACTAGTGGTGACCAGTGGGAGAAGGAAGGGGGAGGGGCAATTTAGGGGTAGGGGATTAAGAGGTACAAACCATTATGTATAAAATAAGTTACAAAGATATATTGTGCAACACAGGAATACAGACAATATTTTATAATAATTACAAATGAAATATGACCTTTAAAAATTGTGAATCACTATACTGTACACTTGTAACTTAAATAATATTTATATCAATTATACTTCAATAAAAAAAAGTAAGGAAAAGAAGACAAAGTAAGGCCTATGACAATATGTTCATGTCTTGAAAAATAAATAAAACAGCAAGAAAAATAAGTTCTTTTAAATTGAAACCTAAAAATGGGAAATTGCCTCTGAATATCCAGCAAAATAAGAACAACAAAAAGACTCACATGAAAGGACAGTATTCTAAAATTGCAGAACACAAGAAATACAGAAAAGATTTTAAGTGCTTCTAAGGAGAAAAAAATAGATTCATATAAAAGGGTCAGGAATGAACATGGTCTCTGACTTTTGGGTGGCAACACCAGAAGGTAGAAGACAATGGAGAAATGAATTCAAAATTCTCAAGAAATACTATTCCAACCTAGAATTATTCACCCAGCCAAATTATCAATTGAATGTAAAGAAGGAGTAAAGAATTTTATGGCATGCAAATTCTCAAAAGACTTACTTTCCATGTACCCTTTCCCACGAAGCTACTGGTGTACAGGAAAGGAGTGACCCAGAGGAATATCTGGGATACAGGAAAAAGGAGATCCAGTGTGTGACAGAGTGCTGAAGAGAACCTCTCAGATGATAGTTAAGAGCAAATTTTGTATGAATGAGGACAGCCTCTAGTACAGATCAGAGCAGGAGGATGGAAGGTTCCAGAAAGTGTGTCTTCAATAGAAAAAAATGAATCTGATCACTCAATTATGTAGAAAACATTGATCAAAGGATTTTACAACTCTTTTAAAGGATTTGGAGAGACTTAGAGAAACGTACACAGAAAATCAAGCAAACAAAAAATATCATGTAATATTAATTCCAGGAAAAAGAATAACCAAAAAAACTATTAGAAAAAAAATGTAACCATGATTTTCTACTTGGCTGATCATGGCATCTAACTGAAGAGGCAACACAGATCTGCCAGAAAGTTTGCTTTCCATCATACTGCCTTAGATCCCTACATGTGAAACCTCCGTCCTCTCTCAGTAGCTAGTAGTCAAGCATCTTGATTAACTGGACATCACTGTGAGCCAGCATTTTAGGCATATCCATGTGTAATGTATGAAAGCATTATCATATAAGATGATTATTGTATGAAAGTTGAGGATAGTCTCTAATAATAATACTAACATTTATTGATCCCTTACTGCATACCAAATGCTCTCCTGGTTTGTCTCCATTGATCCTTGTTTATTGTGAGCTCCATTTTACAGATGAAGAAATTGAGATTTAAAGAGGTTAGATAACTTTCCCAGTGTGACAGGGCTTGGATTAGAAAGCAGGCAGTGTAGTTTCAGATCCTGTTTTCTTGACTGCTGCTCTCTTCTGCCTCAATACACAGTTTCTAAGAAAAGCTGAAGAAACATATACTTAGGAAATCAAGGCAGAAAGGTGGTTTCTCTGGCAGAAGTGGTGGTAGAATGAAGTGGACTAAGGTCAGACAGCAGGAGTCAGGCAGGACAGGAGGCTGACCTGTCAGTCCACTCATAAGAATTAAGAATTGATGTGAATATTTATGATTCATTTAACTTAAGAGAGAGAGGCTGAAAAATTCCTTTACCCTACTGAAGGGGGCAAGAACATTGGCATCAAAATGGATCTTTCTCCTGAGTCTCACTTCATCCCTTTCATGTTTTTTGACTACCATTCCTTTCACTTGTCATTCCCTTTAATCACCAGGCTTCGTATTACAAGCAGAGAAACCCAGGCCTGGATTCTCTTCTTAGAACTTTCCTTCATTTACATTTGCCTCCAGGAGTCTTGGCAACTAGGCAAGGTGATAGCAACCTGGAAGCAAAGAAGGCCTTGTTCCCCCCTCCCACCCCTGGCCTCATTAAATATGGTGCCGTTCCTATGAAGAGGGCTGGGGGTGGAGGCTGTGTGGGCAAAAGACACAGCTTCCAAATGTTCTTGTAAATATTCATAAAAACATGTCAGTGTTGCTAAACCCACAGCAAACGATAATCATCCATCCCCCTACACCCTCATCTTTTTGCTGTTAATCCTTTTGTCCGCTTTGAATTTCTTCCCACAATTGCTTCTCCCTTATCCTTGTGTTTCTGAACTGCTGCCAGCCACCCTAGCCTCTGTAGCCCCGCATGCAAGTCTGTGGTGCCCTTTAAAAAGCAGTGGTGCTCTGCCGCCAGCAAGGGATGTGAATAACACACACCGTCCGAGTGATGTTGCTTCTTCTCATCTCCAGTCCTTACTCTTGGGGAACACAACAATTATTCTGCCCAGGAACTGATGGGGATTTCTGAACAACCTGGCACATCTGAAACATTTTTCTGACTCACTGAGCTGGCATATACTGCTAGATCAGCACTGGCCCTGTTCCACACAGCCTGTCACCAACAGTGGGTGTTGTTGTAAGCACTAGTTTTGATTGTGGCAAGATGGGCTCTGTGACTCTCCTCTTGTTCTGTTGAGTTCAGAAAAGGCATCTGGTCTCCATTCACATTACACTTGACAAGAGTCCAAAACCTAAACGAATGTTGTTAATAAAGAACTGTAAGGAAAAAACATGTTGAGAACTACTGAGTGTATTCAACACATATCAAGCTTTGGAGCAGGGGGAGGGGGAGGAAAGTGAACGCCACTGGGTTAGGATCATCGATTAGAGGGCAGATCTCTGGGCTCTGTTCCTGGCTCTGTCCATGGACTGTGTCTTAGATTGCCTTCCTTAAATTCAGGGTGCTCAAAACTGCTTATGACACAGAGTGACCTTGCATAAGCTTAACTCTGCTGTTGGTCAACTAAGTTTCAAATGAACTAGCATTAATTGAACAACCACTCTGTGCTTAAGTCAGTGGCTGTCAAGGGGTGGCTTTAGTCCTTGCATAATCTTCACTGGCTTCTCCTCTCCAAATTCTTTGATCTGGACAATTGGCATGTCCTCCACCTTTTGCATAGTACATTCAAACTTGGCCTATGCCTCTCTCCCTTTATCTTTCACAGGCATATCTCTTGCATTTCAAACTTTTGTCTTGGTCCTAGAGGACCCAACCAGCACAGAAGGAGAGTTTATTTCTAAATAGAGTTAGTCAGAATAGGCTGAAAAATATTAATACATATAAACCTTTACCCACATCCTAAATATTGGGGTCCCTGGAGCTCTCTCTTATTACTGTCTGTACCCAGGTTAGTTCCTCACAATATTCATCACGCTTCATTGTTATTTCATTGTCTTTCCTGCTACTGTAAACTTTGTGAGGCCAGAGTATATCATTATCTATTTCCAGTGTTAGCACCATGTATAGCATAAAGTTTGTGCTTAATAAATATTTATTGAGCAAATGAATAGTTGATTGAATCTGAGAATCCTTTATAGAAACGTTATATTTGAGTTGAGGCTTAAAATAAAAATAGGAGTATCAAGAAAGAAGAAGTAGAGATTTTTAACATGACAGGTGATTGGGAGGCATTTGTGGATTTTGAGCAGACGAGTGATATATTGAGATCTGAAGTGAGATCACTCCAATGGCAGAGTGGGGGATAGTTTGGAGCAGGGGATTCAGAGCAAATGATCTTGCAATTGTCTTAGCAAACAGGGTGATGGCTATAGAGATGAAGGGAAAGAAAATGAATGGTTCAGGTGTAATCAGGAGATGGAACCAACAAGCCTTAGATGGACTGGTTACAGGTGGGTGAGGGAGAGAGAGGAATCTTGGATGTCTTGGATTTCTTCACCAGCATAGGAAGCACAGAAGAAAAAGAAATTTGGGAGAAAAGGTTAGTTTTGGACCCAATAAGTTTCAGGTTCTTAAGTATCCCATTATGGGTACAGAGTTAGATTACATTATAAATTTTAGGAGTTCAGCAGCTATGTCAGTTTAATCATATAGTTCATCTTAATGTTGGTGCTTGACAAATTCTTTAGATGGTATTCATAGAATGTACTGCCAATACTGCACTGCCTATCCATCTAGGGAAACTCCTTTGTACAAAACCCATGTGTTTATTTACTCACTCCTGTAAGGCTTTATGACTAGGTTGTCCTTTAGATGAACATTATCTATTTTTACAGATGCTGTTTCAAAATTTATTAGTTCTTTGACCCGCCCACTGAAATCATCCAACCTACTGAAGAAGCAGAATGGGACGTGGATTATAGGGTTTCAGATAACACCAAGTCCTTAGTGAAAGGTATGTTATTTCATTGCTTTGTTCTGCTTTTGGAAAAGTGTAGCTGTGTTTTCTTTTCTCCAACTGTATAGGTCACAGCAATTTTTTTTTCCACTGGGAATTACAAGCTATAAGGAAGATTTCCAGAGTAGAATCAGTCTTACACAAATGCTAAATACAATTAATGAGGGCCTGGAAGGTACACAGAGGGTAATTAGTAGGTTATATTTGGGTCAGTACTAAGGTCATTCAAGAGATACAAGAAAAACAGACCTTTTGTCTTTCTGCAGGGAAAAAGTGAAGATACATTCATTCTGTGTATTGTAGTTTACGAAAAATGGGTTAAAGGCATTTTTTGTAATTTCATGTGTTATATGTATCTGTGTATGTAAGATAATTTTAAGAATAAACTAAAACATTATACTGTATTCATAATAAGAGCATTGAAATTGGTAGCAAGAAATGGCATAAATTTGTCTAAAATGTTTATAACTAATGTCAGAGCTGACAAAAGGAGATTCTCACTCTTAGCTTAGAACACGTTCTGCTATAAAGAATCATTCACTTAATAATCTTTAAGCCTTCACTGTACACCTATAGCTAATGAATTCATGATAACAGAACATGACTATAGTGGATCTTAGTTCCCATAGTCTATGTGGGCTTTTCAGGGCTTCCTTGTCTACTGTGAACACTAAATGAGAAGAAATAATGTTAACTCAAAGTGTAAATGTAGGATAGATATTTAGAAATCACTGAAGATAGTGAAGGTTATCAAATTGGTGAATTGCAGTAATGGATTATGGTCATGAGTTGCTCATCTATAGCCATTGTTTCAACCATCATTCTTATGGGAGCAGATTTCTACCTGGTCAGACCTTCTCTCAAGAACTCCAGATCCACAGGTCCAACTGCCTTCTATATCTATACTAATTTCTGTCTAAATCGACAGCCTTATCAATATCTTTATATTTCAGTTTGTTCAAAGTTAACTCATTATCTTCTTCCATAAGCCTCTCCTTCTTGCTGAGGTTTCTAATAAACCAAATGTTCAGTCCTGTATTATCATCCTCCTTCTCTCTTTCTCACTCATTGCTGGTATCTAAACAGTCACTTCTTAGAATGATTTGGCTTATAAACATCAATGGAGACCGACCCTTTCACTCCCTTCTGCTGTCACAGTCCTAATTCAGTGATTCATGATTTTTCCCCTGAATGACTCCAGTAATCTCTTAATAGGTCTCTCAGCTTTTCCAATCTCCTCTCTTTAATCCAATCCTTGAATCTCTACCAGAGAAAGTGTTTTAAAATACAAATCAGGCCATGTAACCTCCTTAAAACCCTGGTCTGCCTCTCTCACTCTCAAAAATGACCATTAACTTCTACTTCTCTCATAAAATAGAGGCAATCAGCATGAACTTTCCTAACTTCACCCAACTTTCACTGTGTGCATTTGTATTTGTAGTACTCCCATCTTTGCCTCCTCAATTCCCTTATTTCTGGCCAAGGCCAAGCTCAGGGCCCATGATCATGTCCCTTTGCTTTCTGCCTCTTCGGGGCCCTCAGGCCATCATTGGCAGCCGTTCTCCTCACCCTCCACTTCTCTACTGCCTCGTCCCCTGTAACATATAGACGTGTCTAAGTTTCCCTGATTTTAAACAAATAAAAACATTCCTCAGATGCAACAGGCCAAAACAGAATTCACCATGTCCCCACATCATTTGGGGTTAACTGTTTTTTGTCCTTCGAAATTCAGCTAAAGTTGCACTCCCCACCCCTACTCCCACTCTGTGAAATCATGTCACCTTGCAGGTTTATCTATCAAATGTTTCCCATATCATAGCTAATTGTTTGCTTGCCTTTCTTCTCTAGTAGACTGTGAACTTCTAAAGAAACTGGTATTCAATCACTATTATCAGCAATTAATTAACTAAGTAGTGAGTATAATTGTCAAACATAATCTCAGGTCTGGACATTTATTTTTCTAAAATTTCAATTTTTAGCTCTTATTTCATCAGAAACTAAATTTAATCAAATTGGGTCTCTTACCCAACTTCCACCTCCACCCCACCCCCCGAAGATTGTGTGTAGAGTCCAGGCAGGTTATGAAGTGCTAATGCTGGTGGTGGTGGGGCATGGGATATGTCTGGTCTCAAGTTGCCCAGACTGTACCTCTAAGATTCCTCATTCCCGCCTGGGCTCTATTTACTGTGCATTCAAATGGCTACACCCTCCTGATCAAGACCACAAGCTACTCGGACTTGGCTTTCTCTTGACTACTTCTACCTACCCTCAGGAAACATTTAACTGGAATTTCTCTTGTTCCCTTTCCTCTCTGAGATTAGGACAGGGGTTGAGCAGACCTTTTCTCAGGAAATATCAATGTCTTAGTTTTCTCTATTTTACTTTTATTATTTATTTATTTATTTACTTTATTTCTCTCTTTCTCTGCCCCAAGGGATCAGTTTTTAGATCAAACTGACTTCAAACTTTGCTTCCAAATCTTTTGGCATAAACTTTATGCTCTGAGTCTTTCAGAGATTAGGGTTTTGAAACCCCAATCCTAATTGGTTCTGACGCTTTCTACTGCAAAAAAACAGAATACCTAACTAGAAAGTAGCCCCCACAATAAAAGGGTCTGTTGATCTCATATAAGAGAAGGTTCAGGGGTACGAGACAATTCTTGGGTTGGTTTATAGCATAGCAATGTCAGTGATGATTCAGGGTCTTTCCTTCTCTCTGCTCGCTCATCCTTTGTATGTTGGCTTGGTTTTCAAACTTGTTTCCTTATGGTCTCAAGATGGGTGCCTCTCTCTCTTATCATTAGGGAGGAATATATATATTATATTCCTCTTTAGAATAAAAAGATGCTGCAGGATCAAGCCATCCATGGTGTGATTGTATATAAAATGTTTATAACCCTAGAAAACAGGCAAATTAAATGATCAGGACAACTTCAATATAACAAATGACACTAACATGAACAACATTTCTAGATTTGTCTTTAAATTTAGAGTCATGTATGAAGGGTATTATTTAGCTGGCTTACATAAAACATCTCTGCAAAATACATGTGTTAATCAATTGCTATAAATGCTGTGTGTACACACTGGTAATACATAATAGTCAACAAAATTACCGAAGGGAAAAAAAGGGTAAGAACTTGTTTAATATATAACCTCAAAGCCTAATGCATTAGAAACTCATGCTTCTATGTGAAGGTTCAAATGTCATGCTTTAGTTTGAATGACAGAACACTGGTTTTCTGGAGAAACCTCTTCCCACACCCTCATTGGCTTACTTTGCTTATGATAAACTTGTCCTCACTTTTGCTTACTTACAAAGCACTTTACTTTCATCCTTTCATCTTTACCTCTCTGATGATCATCCTATAGGTTGCTAAGCCAGGTCCTGTAGCAGCCAAGAATCAAAGCATCTGATCTCTTTTCATAATCACACTGAATCCCTGGATAGCTATATATTTTACTCCAGAAGGAGGAGATTGTTTATATCTGGCTCTCATCCTTCCTTAGTTTGCATTATAACCAGAAAATTATGCACTCTTGAGTTGAACCAGCTCACAAAATAACAAATGAGTAATGATACTTGGCTCTTGCTTTCCTTTTTTAATTTTAAAGGACATAATGTGTGTTATCTCAGAGAATGTCAGTTTGCTGATTCAAATTTGGCCATGTGGTTGAATCCAGCCGCCCTTTATAACTACTTTTTATATATTTTAAATTTCTTTCACATTCCAAAAAGCATAAGTGAATGCATTTTCAAGGCCAAAACTGGGATTCCTGCTTGGATTCTTGTTAAGAACTATTCCAATCTCAGAATGAGCTTCTGTAGGCCATGACCTTTTTCTTCATACACTCCAGAATCTTAAAATCCGTGGCATATGGGATCCCTACATATCACCTGCCAAGGAGACTAAACTAGCTGAGAATGAACTCAAATACATGTATTTTTATAAAGTTTCAAAAACGAGCTCCTAATACTATCCTTTGTCAATCATCTACTTACTATTTATTAGATTTCTATAGCACTTTTTCTCCAAAGAGCTCAATGTATCTTAAACACATGTTACAATGCTCCTTAAATTGGTGTTACCAAATTTGGCATTATATGTGAGAAATAGTGCTAAAATTATGAATTCCAACTGCAAATCATTCAAAGAATGAAAGGAAATTTCAGCATCACTTAAAAACTGTACATATATATATGATGTGTTTTTTTTTCCAGTCCTGTTAGCTCTGTCAGAACCTCTTTCCAAAAGAATTGTAGGGTTAGATTTGAAACAGTGAACGTTACCTATAAATACAGGCACTTAACTGTTATTTGAAATGTTACAGTTTTCTTGTTTGCAAAGGATCTGATGTTTCCTTTGATTTCTAGAAATACAACAATAGTCTTTCTGTCTAAATGTCAAGTGACAGGCCCAACAAGCCTTGGATGTTTATTAGGTTGGACTTACAGGGGGTTCCCAACTCTTCTGCAGTTAAAATAGTATTTCTTTCCTTTTCTTTTTGCCATCCGTGTTGAAGCAAGACTGAATACAAGGGAGTTGTCACCAATGAGCTCTTGTCCCCCATATAGCAGAAGGAGGACAGTGTGAGGGTGATGGAGGCAATTACTATCTCTCTCTCCTCAGAAAAGGGAAATAAACACATTATAATCTTTAAGTTAGAGGTAATTCAAAAAGTCAGAGGCAGGCAATGCCTTCTAATTTAGAGACATTTTCTCTTTCTTTGCCACTGCCTCCCCAAACTACAACAGTAATAAAAGAAACCCCACAATCAAAGAGCCAACTCCCGACCTCTTCATCCTAGAAATCCTAAATTGGGGGCTTCAGTTGCATTCTGCTCTGTTCTTTTCTTTCCCCTCTTTTTTACTCAGGTGGATTGCTTTCAGTTGGGGCAGTCTTCATTCCACATGAGCTTTGAAATCATATCCTTGGATCTGTATAGAACGGCAGTAGTTCAAAGTATTAGTAGCAGCCTTCCATAGTAATGCTGCCATTAGATCATTATGACTGTTCTAAGGTTCTGCCTGTGAGCATGGCATGAATTTTATATTTGGAAAGAAAATCCTCCCGGGATACCACAAAGCTGCACGCAGGCCTTGCCCCTTCTCTCAGGACGTTAGGATTGGCTGCCCTGCCTCCGTCTTGTGTTACGCAGAAATAAGTCCTGCCGTGTTTGTTTCACATAAGAACCCCTTCAATTTGTTTATAATGATCTGAATGATATTATTAGGTGAACAAAGCCACTCAATGGTGACATTTATTAACCAGTCACATCATCTGTGTTTAAATCTCGTATTACATTTCAGGGAAATTGTGTGAACCTAACTCCAGCATAACTTTACTTTGGGGACCACTGCTTTGTATTGAGTTTTAAATAAAATAGAAGAACATAGAAAGCAGGTTTTATTTCCAGGAGAGCATTTCACTTAAGAGGTTTAGACTGAGCCAGATTATGTATAGAGGCCCAAAGAAAGGTGGATGTTGGAACGCTTCAACCTAGCGCTGGCTATATGCATATCTGCATGAGTTACGGGATATAGTTTGTTTCTAAAGAGGGATTATGGGAACTGGAATGAACGGTGCTGGGGAAGTAGAACAGAGGTATGATATAATGAATGGAAGAAAACCATGTCTATAAAAATGAAGTCTTTGTGTGTTGGCTGGGAGAATGATGGATTTGCTGTGACACCTCCATGAGGATGAGTGTGCATGTGTGGGATAATGCCCATTGTCTGGGAAGAAGGTATGCAGATATTGGTGACTGTGGTTAGGTATGTGGGTGAATTAGAATGTGGAGAAATTAGAATGTGATTGAAGGCTAATAGCCTGTTTATGCGAGAACAACGAAGGCTGGCAAGTGTGTATGATCTTGAATAATGATGAAATTATGTACTTTAAAATTTTTCATTGTGGAAAATCCTAAATATTACCCAAGAGTAGAAGAACGGTGTAACAAATCCTCGTATACCAATCACTTAGCTTCAACAATGAACTCATAGTCTGTCTTGCTGCATCTTTACTTTCCCTCTCCCCCATTACTACTGTATTAAACACACTGCATCTTTGCATCTGTATCTACTTCTGCATGAATCTATAAAAGATAAAGAATCTTTAAAAAATCATAATGATGGTACCATATCACACCTATAAAATTAATCTCTTACTATCATCAAACATCCAGTCAGCCTCCAAATTTCTGATTGTCTATTTTTTATGATTAGTTTGTTCAAATCAGAATGTCAACAAAGTCTGCACATTACATTTATGTCTCTTAAGAACTTTTTAATCCTTAAGTTATGTTTTTTTCCCTGTGATTTGTTTACAAAAATGAGTCATTTTCTCTATACAGCTTCCAACATTTTGGATTTTGTTGATTGTATCTTTTTTTAATTTCCTATGAAATAGTGGTTAGGTTAAGAGGTTTGATCTGACTCAGGTTTGATTATTTGGCAACAATACCACCACACATGGTATAGTACACTTTCATGAAGAGACACATAATGTATGGCTATTTCTATTTTGGGAAATGTTAGCAGCCACACATGTTTTTGCCTAGATCCATTACTTCATTAAGGGTTTGCAACATGGGATTTTCTTCATTGATTGGCTGGAATATGTCTATAGAGAGGAACTTTTCCTCAACAACAATTATTTCTCCCTGAAGCACAGTTCACACAAGAAAGGCAACAAACAAATGTTTGATTGTTTCTCTTTATTTGGGTGGTCTCCCAATGGTCTCTAAGTTCTATGAGGTTTG
This sequence comes from Vicugna pacos, assembly GCF_048564905.1. Lineage (NCBI taxonomy): Eukaryota > Metazoa > Chordata > Mammalia > Artiodactyla > Camelidae > Vicugna > Vicugna pacos. The sequence continues at coordinate 38,420,859 of NC_132992.1, read as the reverse complement.
TTTCCTCTAGTACCATTACAAATGCATGGATTTTAACATATTTGATTCCTTTCAATCCATAGCACTTATCATCATCAACACCATTATTATTTTTGATGCTCAAGTTGTCCCATTTTTGGTCAGAGGGAGACTTTCCAAATTGGCTCCTTAGTTCTTTGACGCTGTAGCTTTTAAGAACTTTCCTGCCCTGGGCATAACTGGATGTCCCAGACTCAACTTGTACACTTCTTACACAAGGCCTGGAATCAATCATTTCTTTAGGAAGCCCTGGTGCCTTTTAGTGGGAAATGGAAATTAGGGGTGGTCATCACTTTCAATTTGTGGTTTATGGAAGAGTTTGCATTAGGGCTTGCCAATATTTCTGAAGTACCCTGTGTTTGTTCAACTCACATTTGTTCAATGGTAATATTTCCAATTGTATCAGGATGTTCTGTATTGTAGGAAACAGAAAATTTGACCCAAGATTACATGAAAGGGAATTTTCTTTTCTTCTTCTTTGTTTCTTTTTCTGTAGGTGAAAAACCCAGAGATTTTCTTTGTCTCTGTTGTATCTTTCTTAATGTTGGCTTCATCCTAAAACTTGGTCTCCTGTTGGTCCTGAGATGGCTGCCAGGACTGCACGTTTCCACATTTACACCCAGCAAAAGCCATCGTTGTCTATTCCTTCCCAGAAATAATCCTGAAATTCATTCTGAATGGAAATATTTAGTTGGGTCATGTGCTTAAGACAGAGCCAAAAACTTGCTTTAGCTGGATGGAAAGTGATGATTGGTTTAACCCAAATTATATATTCCACTTGAATCTTCAAAAAGAAATTAAAATTGTTGGAAAAGAAAGGAAGGGAAGAAATGGATGCCGGAAAGGGTCCAACAAATATCCACCATTACAATATTGGATTTTTTTCTTTCATCTATCCATCTATCAGTTCAGCTATTTATGCTATCCTAGGTACTATTTAAAGCATTATGAAGGCAAAGAGGAATAGAGTTTGATCTCTGGTCTCAAAGAATTTGTAGACCAACAGAGGTATAGGCATATTATCCTTGGAACAACCATGAGAAAATGCTATACGGGGTACAGTGAAGTCTAAGAGATGAAGTAATCTTTTCTACTTGGGCAGAGAGAGAGGTCTTTTCAATTGCAAAGATTTCATGATTCTGTGATTATTTTATGATAGATTTGTTATATTCCATGGAACCTATAATTGGAAGGCTCAAACACTGAAACATTATGAAAATAATATTCCTTTTCAATGATGGATTTATCAAGAAAATTCTTTCACATCTATAGCATGAAGATTATGAGCTGTATAAGAACTAATATCTGGGATTCTTTTTCCATATTGCCAGAAGGGATAGAATATTAGTACTCTTCTAGAGATAAGAGAAACTCATGCTCCTAGTGCAAAGCTGATCTTTCTGAGCTGGTTCAGATATCATCAGAACATTATATATTTATAATTTCAAAGAAAACAAGAAGCCAAATTCAGATTGTCCCTTTGGGCTGACCACTTATTTAGGTGCACTGTTTTGGATTACAATATTAAACTTCTCTACCACATGAATTACAACAGAGCAGAATCTGGTAAATGAATACTTCTTAATCTCATCTAGGCAGGTCTCATTTTAAAGAGAAAAAGAGGTCCTCTGTGGAGAAATTCCACAGCAAAGTCTCTGGGTAATAAGGTCATCCTGATCAGAAGATCATCAGTTGAAAAATAAATTTAAGAGAGCCTGATCTAACTTAGTATAGATGGTATGGCAAGGAGATCATTAACTAATTTAAAATCAAACATACCTCAAATTTCTTTTACTAATAAGTACCAGCATGTAAGACTCTAATGATGGGTTACCTTTTCTAGTTTACCAGCTGGTGTTGACAGCCTAATAAAAAATTACAATCACAACTTACTCTGTAAAATAACAACTTAAACTTTTAAATCCATGGAATGTCACCTAATTATTTTTGAATCATCAAAGTGATCCATGCTTTCCTTTCTCAACCTACTTTTCATCATTAAAATGGCTAGTACTTGTTAATTGACCATACCCTGCCTTAGTCTTCCATTCTTATTCACTTTTATGATTTATTAACAATATCTCAGAGACCTACCACATTGTATTGCATAAGGCTTACTGTGGTCAAGTTTGCCCTTGAAAAAGCCCTAGGGGAAAAAACAAACAAACAAAGCCAACAATCTTAAACCCAAACCCAACCATCTGTGCTGTTAGATGGGGCGTTCCTGATGCAGAGCATTAGTCCTGGCTGAGAGTTACCACAGAGTACAATTGTTTATGCTGTGCTACTGTGTAGAGCAGACAATACCACACAATCAAAGCCTTCACACTCAAACAGACATCACACTCTGTAATTATATTTGTCTGACAGATTATTATAATTGTACATGGCAGGTAGTGTAAAGCAGCTCCTTTTTACAGCCTAAATAATGTGGCATATTCTGCATACTCTAAATCAACCTTGCAGAAGGTAAATTATGAAAGCTAAATGCAAGTTGAGTGTTTTTATTTACTCTTTCAGTTAGCATCTTATGTGGTGCTAGACAGCAAAAGAGCATTACCTTATTTTGCCTGGTAGTATTTCACTTAACACTTTGTTGTGCAAGGTTTCTTTCTGAATGACAATTTCTTTCATTTTGGCATACTCAAGGCAACTCCAGCAATGATTATTCGTAATTCTTTTCCTTACCCAAACTGGCCAAGTACCAGATCAGCCTGGGCTAAGTCAGAATGAGGATAAAATGTATTTCTTTAAAAATTTAAAAAGAATTAATTATAAACTTATTTCTATGGTTTCTTTAACAATGAGAATAAAACCAGCTTGGGGAAATAGCCATTCAGCTGTCTGCAGAACTGAACTTTCTAATAGACTTCTAGACAAAGAGACATGTCTTATGATAGAGCCTTTTAGTGCTCACAATGTCTGACCCAAGTAAATGGGAGGATTACATTTCTCTACCATCTTGCAGTTAGATAGGGCCTTGCTGACTAGTTTTTGCAACTGGTTGTAGGTGAAAGCGATGGATGTCGTTTCCTTTGCCAATATGTTCTTAACAATGTGAGACCCCCTAGGGCTCTCTGACCCTGCTGGTGAGGAGGAGTTTGCATGTTCCAGAAGGAGCAGATATTAGAAGGTAGTGCCTCTGTCAGCCCCAATCCCTGAGTAGCTGAAGTTGAGCTTCCACAAGCTGGGTTTTTCATTTGTTACCTCAGCATAATTTAGCCTATCCTGGCTGATACATGACTCTTCAATACTTGATTTGTCTAAGTTGGCCACATTTTAATTAAATTTGTGATGTTATATCAAGTTGTCATAGTTTCTACACTATGATGATTCTGTTCCAAACATATTCCTGATAAAATCATAAAAGTTACTACACACTGAGTGTGTGACAAATGCTGTCATTGAATAATTTTTACCTACAATATGGCTAATCCTCATAAAAATTTACAAAAATGAGATCACTTAGATTAAAGCAGGTAAGTGATTTCTAAAGACCACACAGGAGTATTCAAAATCAGTTCTGTCTAGCTCCAAAATTTATACTTGTTCCATTTCACTGTACTGGCTCACTATTTATTGCCTGAAATAGTGAAATGTGTTAAAAAATAAAAGTATAAAAAGTAAACATGGAAAGTAAAGATATTTGTATTTCTTAACATTTTATAGTATATCATTTATTTACTGTCTGGATTGATGTGTGGGGTTAGATGCTATACAAGGCTAACCTTGGAAAGCAAAGCATTGTCTTCAGACACTGTTATTCTAGGAAGAAGACATGAAACATATATAAATACATTCACATAAAATGGCTGATATTTTAAATGATCAATCCAACTATGAAATTTTGACACATTTGTCTAAGAACTTCTTGGATGTACTCTTAGGACTGACATCAGTTTCATGTGTTCATATCTAGGTGCTATAATATACAGCATATCACGTGTTCTAACCCATTTATGACAGTTGTGCTACAGAAGCCTTCTTCACATTTTTCTGATGACAATATTTTTCTGGTATCTCTAAGTCTATCCATTGATCTAGTTTTTTGTTTAAAGAGTAACAGTCACTGAGGAGTTTTTAAAAATCAACTTATTATTAATTCATTCACACAGACTCCCTCTACCACCAAAATGTTCCTGAAATAACACATCAAAGTATTAAAAAAAAAACCCTCACTCTGCTTTACATATTTCACTTTCCTAATCTGTACCATTTGGTATGAAGCTGCCCTAAATTGCCAAATTCTCATTTATGGTACCCTGTCTCTGGCCTCATTTGATTAGATAAGAGGTGGACCCTTAATTTAAGGGGAGTAAGTCCATAGGCATCTAGTCATAGGTAACTTTGGCCTGGATGGAAAAATGATCTGGGCCAATCAGATTCATTTCTAGGAGTCAAAGATTAGGAAATTAAAAAATCTAAGCCAGTACTGATGATAACTAGTATAGGAGAACTTATCAAACTGCCTGATTTTTACAGAGAAGCAAGTATTATAAACTTCATTATCCAGGAATGTGGATAGGATTTCTGCAATGTGCAAAGGTAATAGAAAGTCAGAGAAGGGATATTCTTACTGAGAGCAGAAAGCTTTAAGGTGGAGCAAAAAGATTCCATGGAAGATGTGGCAACAACCTTATATTCTGTGGAGCATTAGATCCCATTAGAAACATTAGATGAAGACATTCTCTATTGCTCTGAGATATGAATCTGCTAAAATATTACCACAGCCTAGAAAGTAGGCCAGGAAAGGATCTGAGCAGGTACCTGGACCTATGACTTTTGGTAGAAAATGGGCTTGTTAGCATACAATTGTACATATAGTTCATAATTTTTTTAATAGTTTGAAAATTTGACTTTGACCCAACTGTGGAGATTAAATAATTTGCAGGAAAAATTTCATTAATGTTAGAAATTATAGACATGTATTTGATTCAACTATTTTTATTACCTGTTTTATGAAAATTATTGTTTGCACAATTGGAGAAAAGTCAGTAATTGCTCACATTTAATTTGATAACCCACCAAAGATGGGTTGATGACGTTCAGAGGTATGGGAGAACTGTACTAGACTAAGATCAGAAAATCAGGATTGAGGGATCAGGTCTGCTTAGAACTTTCAGTGTTGCCTGGATAGTCATTCATTCCTTCTTTAATTTATTTATTTATACAATTATCTATCTATCTCTAACCAAGCTACTTGAATTTGAATCCCATCCCCGCCACTGACTAACTGTGAGGCCTTAGGCATATTAATTATGCTTCCTCATTTGTAAATAAGGATACTACTACCTATCTCATAGAGCTATTGTGAGTATTAAACGTATAAATATAGTTAGAGAAGAAATCAACATGCAGTAAGGTTTTGGCTAGGGCTGATATTAGGGTGAGACAAGACAGGCACCTAGAGTGAGAAATGTAAGGAGGTGCTTATAAAACCCTGAGCGTGCTTCCTTAAATTTTGTTTCCCAGGTGCCTCTCCTGTTCTACTCTAGTCCTGATTCTAAATTGAACTATTACTATCCATTCATTTATGCATACTTTATTGTGAAAAGGCATAAGGAAGATTTTGATATGGACACAAAAAATAGGGATATTTGGAGTTCCTATCCCACAAGCTTTTGTGAGGATCATGTGAGATAATTCACATAAAGAGCTCAGCACAGTGTCTGGCATGTACTAAATATTAAATAAATGTGTGCCTTAAGAAAAAAAGAAGGTGACGGACTAGATAACCTCTAATGTTGCCTCCCACCTCTAAAAATCTGTATTTAGACCTAGCCAGTTAAAGTGTTGTTAATTACTGATAGCTGCCTTGAAGAAAGGCGGCACCAACATTTAGCAGTGTGACTCTGTGGGGGTGGGATTATTATAGAATGGAGGAAAAACATGTTCTCAGTCTTTAGGGGCTCACAATCAGGCTGAAAAAAGGCAGGTGAATAAGTAAAACATATTCTCATACATATGTAACAACACTATCTATAGCCAAATACACTTTCCATGGGGAATGGCATGCTGTTGAGATGGAACTCTTTGGAAAGCTGCTTTTCATTCTAATCAGTCAGGAATGATTTTGAGAAGGTGGCCAGCTTTGAGTGTTCTTTGAAGTATTCACTGGGAGAGGGCCATTGTTTAGTCTGATGGGAATTTGGAAGGCTGTCTGAAGGCTGGGAGATAGGATGGGTGGAATCTTAGATTTAGAGCTGAGAAGGTAAAGGTAGACATACTAAAAAGTGAAATGATGGAAGAAAGGAAGACAGTTTAGCATGAAGATATGCAAGAGTCGTATTGGATGCTCTTGATGGACTGGTCCTAAAACTTCAAGGGGAGGTGACGAGACTCTTAAAGATTGTTAATGTAACTGATCGTTTGCCCATCTCATTTATCAAGATTAGCTTCTAGGCATAACTGATACCTACTGGCTGTTATCTAAGGGCCCACAGAAGTATAGATTGGTACAGAGTATACTTTTGTCAAGAGAGATTTGTTAAAATTTCTTGTTATTAATTAATTGGTCAACAAGCTGAAAAGGTCCTTATGCCACTCAAAAGTAGAGTGACATCTTTATATAATATAAATTAAGCATTGCTTCTGATATTTGAGGAAGATACAGGAAAAACATAAACATTTTCTGATGGCTCTGGCTTTGAAATAAAGACATACCCAGTGTGGATGCTTAAATATTTCTGCCATGGCATACGGCATAGTGCAAATTATACAGCAGGTGCTCAGTAAGTACTTGTTGAATGAACCAATCAATAAATGAAACGTTTTTGGATTGGGTGGAAGTAACTGTGCCGTGTTTCTTAAGTGTGTATATTATTTCATATATTTATTCTCAGGATGATGTTCCAGAAACAAATTACATGAAGTGTACATTATGGACTTATAGAAGTAAAATGTTAATTGATGTAGATGCAATTATTTTGAGGGGTTTTGAGGCTAAAGGTGTGTGTGTGTGTAATATATTCTTAAAATTAAATAGAAGTCAACAGAAAAGTCTGAGTTACTAAATTCACAAGAGTCAGAGGCTTTAAGAGCTGCAAAATGTCTTGTGAGGAGTCTAGATGGATAGGCTTAGTTATTCAAAAAGAATTTGCTATAACTGGGTTGTAGAGGCAACCTTAATGTCCAATCACAGGCAACACAGTGTTCCTTAATGCAATATTATACAGTTATTAAAGTGTTATTGTAGTTGGATAAAACTTAATCACATGGAAAGATGTTAATAAGACATTAAGTGAAAAAAACTTAAAAACCAGTCTGTGCCAGATTAACTCATTCAAACACGCAAAGAAGCAGCCTGGAATAATGAGATATAAAATCAATAACAAAAAATCATTTCTGAGAGATAGTAGAATCATTGTTTTTTTTCCTTCATGCTTGTATTTTTTTTTACAACAAACCCAGATTTTTTAAAATGCTATTTAATTATTTCTTAAAATAAAGAGACCAAAGGATCTGCTAAAATTGGAGATGCTACCCTCTTTTTCCATGCTGAACTCAATGTCAACCTATAGGTGCCTCTGACCTTGGCATTACCTATACCAATAATTTTCCCTTTTACTTGTGCATGGATTTAATATCTCCTGTTATTTTAATACAGTCACATCCTACTCAGCCCTGAATTTTACTTCATAAAATAGATTTATGAACTAGATATCACACATGCTTTCTGGTACCTGAGCATATTTTTGGTTACCATGAATATTCATGAGTATAGCTCACAGTAGCCCCCCTCTCCTCCATAGCCTTCAAAACAACAAGGGCAGTTTCTGGAATAATAAGGTCATATGATCTGTGAGGATAGTACCTTTGTTGATGGATGGAATAAAACAGAGAAAGGTCAGAGAGAAGACTATTATAAGGGAACATTTCAGAACTGACCGGGCCTACAGAAAGGTCAAATTAGGCTGCTTAACATTTTAAAGAAAATGACTTGATTTGTTTGCTTAATACACTGTAAGTACCACTGTCAACACATATAGTGTTTTAACATTATAAGCTTATTAAAATAGTAAATCTGTGGAGAACATTCAAATCTTCACACAATTACGCCTGAACCTAATGTACAAGTGAAAATAGGCGATGGTAACAACATCGTACAACACTGGAGACAATTTCTCAGCCTGCAGGTACAAAAAATGTTACTGATTGCCTGAGCTTTGTGCCAGCTCCTTTTCATCTGTCTGCTTGCTGTTTTTCATTCAAATTATAACACCTTTTCCTCTAAGATAAATTAACAGTTTTTTTTTTCTAGTTTTAAGTTTAGATCCTTCGAAAAGCTTAACATAAAGTAGAGTCATTAGGCTTTGGTAAGAGGCCAAATTTAGGCAAAGCAGATACAAAAATACTTTCTGTAAAATAAAAATTCAAATATGGGATGCATGCATGGAGCTGCCTGATTGCTGTATTTATGAGGGCTTGCAGGTTTGTTTTAATTTCTTTCTGCATTCATGAATCCTTGTTTTTATTTTTTTGCTGTCTTTTTTCTTACTGTGGGGGCTTTGTGTTTGGCTTTCATTTCCCCTTCCTGGTCCTTTTTTAATGAGGAATCAATTTTTTTCTTTTCTGTCATTAGATTTGTTTGAAAGGTGAAAAGTAGTCTCTATTGGTAAGTAATCATTAATTTATCTGAGGCAGAGTTATATCTTTTTGGCTTTGAAGAAGTATAGGTGAGCATCTTGATTTGGAGGTACAGATCAGAGAACATGAAAGAAGAAAGTTGGTGAATAATCACATCTGGAGCCCAAAGCCTCTCATTTCAGAGGTATTACAGCCCACACAGCCCTTTCCAAGAGGAATTGTCTTTAAAATGTGTCCAGGTAGTGGAGGCAGTTGGTAGGCAAATGTTATCTCAGGTGGAGGACATTTCAGTACTTTTCCTGACAACTTAGTTGGATACGTTGTTATGTCCCCAAGGTTTTAGGGATCCATATACGAATCAACATTTATCATTAAATATCCACTATGCAATCACTTAAGATACGTATATAAAAGCAAGATGAACAGTATTGCTTTCAAAGTGTTCTAATCCAGATGTATTAATACCATGTCATTGTATGAGACTTTGCAGATTTATTAATTTGATGCTCACAATAATCCTAAAATGCAGGAAAAGTAGATACAATGATTTTTAACTTATAGATGAAAAACTGAGTCTTATAGAGGGCAAAGATCATAAACTAGGAAGTGGCAAAGCTAGGACCTGATGTCAAATCACTTAATTTTTGAGTCCAGCCAACTTAGTGGTTCTCACCTGGAATGAAGTGGGGATTACAAATACTGAGGTAATAGTTTAAAATGCTCATTGCAGGTGCCTTCGTACATTCTGGCGTGTACTCATAGGCTTTAGATAATGATGCCCTCCTCCACACGTTTTAGACTATGGAGGAGGGTGAAGTGAGGTGGGTAGAAAGGAAGTCTCATAAATACAAATTTAAGTGTGTGTGTGTGTGTGTGTGTGCGCTTCTTCTCAGATGTTTTTGATATTCCTGCTCTACACAGCTGAACCTACCTATTAGGAAGCACGAGGTAAATATTTTCATGAGAAAAGAATATAAACCAGGATATAGTGTCACTTGGGTAACAGACAAGGGGTTGCATTCTGGCCCATTTGCCTCCTACATGAAAGCTTGTTTTTATATCCCTGCAATACCTGGTACAGGATCTTATTTTATTAGCTTCTGAACAAATTTTGGGCAAATTGAATATAAGTCTTGATGTTCTCTTGGAGTCTGGCATGATCAGGCCCAGACCCTAAATTAGTTCCCTTGAGTTTGGGACTTGCTCCGATCACTTGGGATTTTTCTCTAATCTGTAACAGTTACACTAATCGGATTTAAAACTGACTGAACACTTTTATTACAGCCTGCCAGAGGTATGCATTAAAATTTAACACTGTTTCCTCTTTGAACAGAAAGTACTTATGGTGTGATTATATAGGATTAGAATTTTTCATTAAAAAGGGTTTTAAACACTTCGGCAAGTAAAAGGCAGAATCCTACTTAGTGAATTTTTAAAGGTGGTGAAAGTAAGCAAAATTTAACAGAACTGTTTTTCCTCCCCTCACATAAAGTCCCCCTTTCACTGTGACGTACCGTGCATAAATCATGGCCTTATGATTTGTAAAGGATTGCCACTTGCAAAGAGCAACCAAAGACAAAGCCTGTTATAAAATGATGGAGAGATTATATAGAAACCTAACAGCAGATCAGAATGCTTCACAGCCTTGAGTTTGGAAAATATCTCAATTATAACTATAAGTGATTTTATAGACTCCACACTTTGAACTGGGGGAGGTACGTGAAGGCCTGTGATCATCTTAAGAGGCTTACAGCCTGGATTCCTGAAGAAAGTTCAAGGTCCAGGAATCTGAAGGCGGTTACTGATGTTTGGAGTTCTCGATCCGTATGGCTCACAGTGGTGGATGGGTGCCTGGGGGCCTTCCCTATGGGGCCTGGTTCTTATGGAGGTTGGCAGATGTGGTGTCACTTAATACTACCCCCACTGCCATGTGCAAAGGCAGAAGCCGCAGAATACAAAGCCCAGGCCTTTGGAAACAGGAAATCTAGCCAAAATATTTAACCAAGTAATATTATCACTGCCTTTGAAATGGCTTATGGTATGCATTTTAGTTGGTTTCAGGAGCACACGTACCTCAAATAAAGAACTTGGGTTGAAATAAATCTACCTCAGATCTGTTTACCCAGCAAGATCTAAAGATTCCATTTTCTAAGCATTTCTGAAATAGGAGTTGCTGGATTTGGAGCAAGGCAGCTCAGTGGCAACAGTTTAAGTTTTCTCCGATGTGAACTTTGATAGGAACAGAGTGGCTACTAGAAATGTTGTGTGTACATTCTCATTTATGGCTAATTAGAAGTATTTTTGTGACTGGATATGGGGAAATGTGTCATCGGTGTCAGAACACCGCATTGCACAGTTAATAAGACTTGGCACTAAAGCCATGTGTATCGTACTTGGGAGAAAACTTCGATGAAAACAGCTTCAGAATGGTTGTGTATACATTCTCATTTATAACTAATTAAAAGTATTTTTTATCTGGTATCTAGGAAGTGTGACATAAATGTCAGCAAAATGTACTATACTAACAGTTGCATCTCAATTAAGAAAAAACTAGATTACCAACATGAACTTGCATCCTTTTGGAAGAAATGAGGTGACCAGGAATCTGTGGAGAGAATCCTTCAGGCCAAGCTTGGGAAAAGGACAAAGTTTGCCAGGTCTACCCTGTCCCACCAGCATCCAAGTGGAACCTATGGGGGCTATTTTCTCTCTTTCCTTTTTCTTCTTTCCTTGTCCTTGTTCTCCTTCTTCATCTCTGTCTCCCTCCTTTTTTTCCTTCCTCTCTTCTATTTTTTTTCTTTCTTCTTTAGCTGCAGAAGTGGAGTGGCTGTGTGTGAATGGTCACCCAACCATGACAACAGTGAAGCATATCTCCTCCTGCCTAACTAAAGGCTGTAACATTTAAGACCTCAGCTACTTTTCTTTCTATAATCAATTATAAAGAAAGGATAATAACTTTATATAGCATTTACTAGATGCTAGGCACCACTGTGAAAGCCTTACCTGTATTTCCTATTTAATTTTCTTAACAGCCCAATGAAGTTGGTACTGCATTTTACAGATAGGGAAACTGAACACCAAGAAATGAAATAACCTGCCCAAGATCATGCAATCATAAGTGACAGAGCCAAGATGTGAATATAGTTGTCTGGCTCCAGAGTCTGCAGTCTTAACCAATATGTCAAACTGCCTTTTCATTTTTTTGTTTTGTTTTGGTATTTATTACTATAATGTTTTTCTGATTATATAATTAATCTATGTTTATTGTAAAATTTAAAACAAAAGAAAGTGTGAGGAAGAAAGTAAAATGATACCTGAAATTTGATATCCCAGAGATGATTACCATTAGCTCGCTGGGGACAGTTCTTTTTCCATCCATTATAGGCACGTACTCATATTTGTATGGTTTTACCTGAATGGAATATTACCTCCTACAGGTGGTTTTTAAAATGAGGACCTCTTTTTCCTTATTTCACTAACCTCCTCCCTTCCATTCCTACACTCAATCACATTTAATGAACTAGTATGTATCCTTTGAAAAGCTTATGTATAATTTAAAAGTAAATGCATACAGATGTGTTTTCAAATAATTATATTTACATATAGATTGGAGGATTTGGGGGAGGCTATTTTTTTTGTTGTTGTTTTATTTCATATTACATAACTGCTACATCTTGCTTTTACCAAACAGTAAGTCATGGAAATTTTTCACATTAACTGGAATGACTTACCTCATTCTTTTTAATAGTTGCATACTATTTCATCATATGGTTTCTTTTACATACTCCAATGACAAAATTCTGCCTAGTTAATATTTTTCTTCTACAGGTAGTTTTCCCTCGAAAGCAAAGCCCCAGACAAAGGCTCGTATACCTGCAGCCCATGAGGGAAGTGATCCAGGGACGGGGAGTGAGACCCGGGAAAGGAAACCGAGAAGGCAGGAAAGTCAATGCAAACGTACTTCACCGGGTTGGTGGCTGGGTGGGCCACCGGATTCTTGCCTGAGGGGCCTTACCGAGTGAACCTTGGGCTTTCATCCTCGGGCCCACATCTCACTTGGCCAGGAACGGCTGCTCAGGGCAAACCTCTGCGGCGGCGGCGTCAGCGTCAGCAGGCTGCGCGTGCGCGGGTGCAGACCGGAAGTCGGTGCCGCGGGCAGGCGTGGCCCCGCCCCACCCGCGCTGCCGGAGTTGCCGCTGCTGGCGTGGCTGAGGTGAAAAGTGCGCTGAGAAAATAAGGACCCCGGTACAGAAAGTAACCCCTGCTTTCCTCGTTTTTCCTGCAATGGACAGACTCTTACTCTGTGTTGTGACAGTATCAGAGGTAATGGTGCACTTGTCTGCACACCACATCCCCATCTTTGCGGCAGGCTCGTGAGGTAGGTATTTGACGTAGGGGACAGGCAGGCCCAGAGAGACGATGAGGGAGAGACTTTTCGTACCATGTTCTTTGTATTCCCAGTGGTGAGCGCAGCGTCTGCCGCTTAAAGGATGTTCATTCTGTACTTTTCAGGGGATGCTGTTGAAGTAATTTCGTCAAGTCACACAGCTAATAATACATGGCAAATTTGGCAGTTAAACCAGGTTTTGACGCCTCTGAAACTTCTGTGTCTTCCATTAAACCAGTGGTCTTAATTTTTTTCTCATATACAGCCTAAAGGAATTTGGTAAAACTTCTTGCACACTTTATAAAGCAGAATATGTAAGCTCGTTCATCCTAAGTTTGAAACCTTATTTTTTAATATAAAGAAGGAAATACTAAGTATTTTATAAAGTGAAATGAGGTGAAGATAAGCTACACTTAGTACCCTTAGGCTGTGTTTGTATTATGATATGCTAAAATGAGTCTTAACTCCGTATTGATTAGCACTCAGTGACCATGAAAAAAAATTGTATAAAGTTTTTATCTGTAGATTTTATCCAGTATAGCTTAGAAAAATCTTGAAAACGTTCCAGTTACATTTGAAGAAATCAGCATCACTACCCTAAACTGCTTCAGTTCTGAATTCAGAATATTCCAACACAAGTTTCTCCGTACATAGATTTGTTTAAAATGGGGGAAAATCAGGAAGCTCCATGGGTTTAAAGTTCAGCAATTAATTATTAGAGGGGACTCCTAGGAACCAGTATTTCCAGTCTTTTTTTTTTTTTTTTTTTTTTTTTTTTTTGGTGCTTGGGAGGTTTCCTCTCAACAGAACAATGCACCATAAAAAGGTTTGGGATGGATGGAGGGATTTCCTGCCTTGACTACTTCTTCTTTGAAATATATTCTTTTTCTGACTTCCTAGTGTTTAATTTTTAAAATAGATGACACATATTAAAGACAAAAAATTAATCCATATAAAAGTACAAAGAATACAAAAAGCACCCCAAATCCCACCACCCAGATAAAATGTTTTTCTCTCCTCTGCCTTTGAAGTGACATTGTGTTTTTGTGGTTCTTCTCCTCCCTTCCTTGTCTTTTGGGTAACTCCTCTTCTTCCTTCCTAAATCTAATTTAATTTCTAAAACAAAGCATATCAACCTCATTTTAGTGATGTAGAAACTGATCTCTCAGTGCCAACAGAGATCTCTGAGTTCTGTGATCTGTGATTGTCAGGTTAAGTCTGAAATAAAAGGCAGGTAAATGTCTCTTCTCTAAACTTCTAGCCGTGATAACCTGCGTGTGGGTAGTCAAGGGCTGGCACATCTGTCTCTCGAATTCGAGGATAGAATTCTCTTGAAAGACGTTTTCTCTCCAGCTTTTGTGTTTTATTTCTATTGGACAACAAACAAACAACAGAAACTTTAGTGTAGAAAATAAGCACATCCACAGTAGCTGCCCTTCAAAAAAGACTTTGGGCCAGTATAGTTTGAGGATGAAACCAAATCGACTACTTATCAATTCTCCCTTATTTCTCTTTCTGGGATTGTTTTCTATTTGTCTCATTTCCATTAAAGTATATTATGATTTGACAAATAGACCGAATACTCAAAAAAGTGCATTATGTTTCCAAAATATACTGTCTTCTCACAGTCATTTAGAGTATACATTGAAACACATAAAATTAAATAGAGGAATGAAATTATATTTGGAAACTATTAGCTAAAAGAGCCTACCTTTATGTTTTTCGTCATAATTCTTAGGGCTTGCAACAAAGAATGTGTTTCTTTAGCTACCTGGGAGCAGGGCTTTCTATGTGCCTCTTCTGAAGTGATGAGATTTACCTTCTGACTATTGAAAATGATGTGGTAACTGAGGAAATTAAAGGGGAAAACAAAGCGTGGTCTCCGTGTGCTTTGCTTAGTCCTGGGTTCCAACTGGTCCGTGAATTATGGGACATTAGTATACCAAAGGATTAATCCTTCATTAACAATGTGTAATCAGTTGGGAGTACTTGTGCCACAGGGCAGCACACCAGTGGTTATCTTGCAGAAATGGTCTCAAGTCATAAATTAAGAGTTATTTGGAGAAGACAATATGCTCTTCTCTATGCTTGAATGCATTTGAGTCAGGCTGAATGGAGCAGTCTTCCATCTGTGAGTGTGTGCCGGAAGTCCAGGAGCTTTAAAAGCTGAAGTGATCCCTCTCTGGCAACTCTGCCTGTACCTGTTTTCTACTGCTGCCTGACCCACTACTGTAAAACAGCTTCCATTTTATTATATCTCACAATTTTGTGGGTCAGGAATTCAGGCATTTCTTCTGTTCTTTGATTGGCATCACTTGATGACATTCAGCTGGTGTCTGGGCTACTCTTAATGGTTCAAGACAACTTTGCTTACATATTTGGTCCCTCTCCCCCTCCACACAGTCTCAGGGCCTTGTCATATGATCTTTGCATCAGCATAGTTGGACTTACGTGTGACAAGTAAGTGGAGGTGGATGCTGCTGGTCGGTCTCTTAAGGTCTGGGCCCAGAAATGGGCTCAGCATTACTTCTACTGTATTTTATTGGTCAGAGCAGTCTTAGAGCCCACGCAGAGTCACAGGGTTGGGGTAGAGATCTTACCTCTTAATGGAGTCATATCAAAGAATTTGGTACTATCTTTAATTTGCCTTAATGTGTTCTTTCCCCTACTGTTAAAATCAAGGAAGAGGGAAGAAGGAAAATATTGGGAGAAGCAGTCTCAGAAGGCTCCTTGCCCAGACCATCTCAGCCTTGGGGGAAGAATGGAGGACTTCGGCACACAGGTAAGCTCAAGCAGTGTATTTAACTTGGGAGATAAAATGTCCAAGTGCCCTCTATCAGCTTCCTGGTGAACTAGCCTCTGAAATGTTAAAATACAATGAGTGGCGATTTCCCAAGGTGAGAAGGCTGTGATCCAGTTCCTTTAATTGCAAGTCTTCCCAACTGATTACACATTGTTAATGAAGGATTAATACTTTGGTATATTAGTGTCCCACTCACAGATGGAAGGCTGTGTGGCCCCTTTGCAGCACCTGCACTGAGCAGCTGGTGTGCAGAAACATGGCCACATGGCTTCAGGAGGAGCTTTCGGCCACAAAGTGGTGAGCATCCTTAGCTTCATCTTCCAAGGAGGAGTTTTTCCAAGGTGTGAGGAGGGAGAGAGGGTCAGTGGAGCGGGATGAACACACCAGTTGCCTACCTCTTTTTAAGAGGGGAAGTGGAATTTGGGGATAAATTCTACTATTTTGCTTCAAGATTGCTTTGTATCAAAAGATAAGAACAGAGAACATTAACTTAAACCAAGGTGTTGCCACAGCATGATTGGTGCAAAAGTGTCTTTTCCCAGTTTTGTGATAAATCACTCATTATGGTATTGGAGATGAGAATGTGGACTCTGGGGGAGGGGTGGTCATACTGCTTGGGGTTAAATTCCAACCTCAAAAGTTGCAACAGTGTGTGATCCTGGGCATTCTTTAGTTCCTTTATCTGTACAATAAGAGTAATAACAGTATTAAATAACAATGATGATAATACTATATACTCACGCCGTGGGACTCATGTGAACATTAAATGAGATGATGCATGGAAAACTGTTAGTACAGTGCCTGACACTCAATAAGTGATCATCACATAGAAAGTGTTCAATAAATGTCAGCTTTTATCACTGTTATTATGGCAACAGCCCCCACCCTGGTAGTGGAACATGAGGGCACTGGGGGACTAAAGAAAGGGAGGGGTGGAAAACCCAAGTAAGACTTCTCATTCCTCTCTCTCTGGTTATGGCCACTGGGATATAATGTGATCTATAAACTCTTCTGTCTGTTGACATGCCAGCAAATGATACGTCTCTCTGATCTACTTAGATTTTCAAGCTTAATGTAAGGGCCCAGGTGCTGGAGGCTCAGAGCAGAGAGAGCTGAGGGCTGGGGGCTGGGACTGTCCTGGCCTTTACAAACCGTTGCCACTCTAATAAATAAAGCATTCACTCAGAGAGTCTGAGAGCTGGGGAGCCACATTGCGTGCAAATCCAGATCAGTGGCTGAGCTTCTTCCAGGTTGAAGCTAATCATATCTGACATGTTAGAGTAAAACTGCTTTATAAAATCAATATTAAATTTACAACCTTTGACATCCTGGGACATCAAAGATAAAGGGGAAATAAGCCATAGAGTAAACAGTCCTCCAGCTATGCCAGCTGCTCAAGGAGATGGGGAGATGTGGGAAACTAGGAGCCCAAACATACGCTATTTGTCTTGTTTTTGTGTCAACGTCTTGACATCAATAAAAACATTAAAAAAAATGACACAAACGTTTACACATAGAGAAGAAAGGGAAGCAACAACGAGAGCTCCACCAATCCATCATACTCCCAGAATCATTCCAGAGTGGAATGATTAGTTTCCTTCTCTGACAGTGAGACGCTGCAATTATAGGGCAAACATCATTTTGTGAGGCTGGCGAATCCCCTGCTGAAAATCCTAACCTATGGAGCCGGGGACCGTGCTCTAATAAAAGCCTGCATCTCCCTAGTAGGTCTTCCCTGTAGTCACTGGGATTCAAATAAAGCTATAAAGGACACTTGGAAGTAGAGTAAAACTATAAAGGTCATCACAAGGTGAGAATGTGTTCTCTGAGTGCTCCTCAGGGGGTAGTAGCTCTCAGCTGCTGAAGTCTGGGCTGGGATACCTGCCTTTGGAAAGGGGATCTTAATTTTGACATCTAAAAGCAGAATCATGTTAGTTCTACCAGGAGGAGTTGTTCAGGATTAGAAGACCCTGCAACATTCAATATGAGCAAGATAATGAAGGACTTCTTATCCCTTGCATCCAGAAGCATTTTGTCTCAAGGAGTGGTCAGAGAACTGTATCACCTCCACTGTGGGTCTGAGCACCTTGAGTTCATTATATAAAATTGTAAGTGCTCTGGGGAAGGTGGAGTAGGGCAGACAAGGCCAGGCAGCTCTGCTGGTCTAAGCAGACTCTTCTGTGGTGCTCCCTCTTTTGGAAGAACAGCTTATGCCTTGGCTCACCTGCACTCAATGGTGTGAATCTGAACTTACCAAAATAGATGTTTAATTCAGTGTTTCCATCTATGAAAGCTATAAGGGGAATAGCAGCAATGCCATTCTTTCCCCTCCCCTCACTCCTCCCATCTGACCCTTGAAATTGATTGATTTGTGCCTCTCTGCACTGTGGCCATTGTGAGGTCACAGTGGTATTTTTGGCGGGGTCTTTGGATTTTGTGTGGTCCTATGATCAGAGACAAGCACGCTAAGACCAAACCTGTCAGTAACATTCAGTTTCCATCTGCTTTCTGAACGCAAAATAAAACATAAACTTTTTTTTTTTTTTTGGAATTCCAAAGAAACAAGTTCACCAGGTCAAAGACTAGGAGATGTGTGTCCGTTGGTGGATCTTGCTGCTGTATATGTGTGTGAAAGTGTGGGAGCTTGTGACACAATGGTTGAGAAAAACAAATGCCTACTTCAGTCTGGTATGTGTAGAAAGTGAAAAATTACCGTAGTACATAAAACAATTTTGCTCCCTTTGATTAGGCTGTAACCTTCACAAGTTCCTAGAATGGTGTCTGGCATGTAGAATGTGTTTGTTTTGTTTTGTTTTGTTTCTTTTTGTGAATAAATGAATTAGAATTTCCTAGATAAATTGTGGGAGGAAACTGATATTTGTTTAGGGCTTAATCCGTGCCAGGCACAGTAGAGTAGACCCTCTACTCATGCTATCTTACAGTACCTCTGTAGCAGTTTTTTATTGCCACTGGAACAAATTATCACACAAATAGTAGCTTAAAACAATATACATTTTTAGTATTATGGTTCTATGGGTCAGCAATCTGATACATCTCACTGGGCCAAAAATCAAGAGGTCAGCAAGGCTATGTTTCTTTCTGGAGTTTCTGAGGAAGAGTTTGTTTCCTTGCCTTTCCCAGCTCCTGAAAGCCTCCTGTATTCCTTGGCTTGTGGCCCCCTTCCACCATCATCAAAGCCAGCAATGGCAGGTCAAATCTTTCTCATGCTACCATCTCTCTGTTTCTTGTTTCACTGTCACATCTCGTTGTGACACAGCTTGGAAAGGGTCTCCATGTTGAAGGACTCATGATTAGATTGAGCCCACAGTAATCTCCCAGGATAAAGAGTTTCTACCCTGCAGTCTCTTTTACCTGTAAAATAACATTTACAGATTCTCAGGCTTAGCATGTGGACGTCTTTGAGGGCCCTATTCTGCCTACCACAAGTTCTGTAAGGTAGATACTATTAACCCTATTACAAAGAAGAAGAAATTGAGTCACAGAGAAGAATAAATTGAGTCTCAGAGAAGTTAATAACTTGCTTCAGGTCATACAGTGTGTGATAAGGTTGAGACTCCAGTCCAGGTCCATCTGTCTCTGAAGCCCAGGCATTTCCTACTGTGCCACACAATTTCAGGCCATAAGGTAGCATTCTGCTGGTGGGCTTGGGTGTGGGATCTGGTGGGGTGGGGGCTGGAACAGAAACTTGCAGGAGAATTCTCAGAAGAGGCAGGGCAGAGAACCAGGGAATTGGATTCTATTGGAAATGTTCCTTTGGAAGAAGAAATGGATTTACACTTGAAAAGAGGAAATTAACTTCTCTGAGGGAAAAGTTAGTTTAGGAGCAGGGAATCAAGTCTGAGACTTAAGTAAAGCTCTATCTTCTTTCCTAGGGCCTCAGGGACCTTAGAGATCCCGTATCATATGTTGTCCTGTTCCTGCTTGGAAAGAGATTTACTAAGCCGATTCCTTCTGAGCTGTAGGGTCTCAATATGCTGCTCCTCCCAAGAGTTTTACATGTAAAAAGAGGGTGCCATAACCCAAACCTCTGGATTTCTTAGTTTTTTAAATTGATAAGAAGCTAATCAGGGCAATATAAGTTGGCATTTGTTATCATGAGCTAAATTTGTTTGTTGTAATAGTAGACTTTAAATCATTATGGCACTTGAGTCAGGGGATATTCTTGGTTCTTGGAGACTTCCAGGTACCGGGTTGGTTACCACCTATTCTGTATGCTTTAGGAAAACGTGTGGGTAATAGAAACATGAAAAAGATTGGTACAAAATTCAAAAGAAAAAAATTAATATTGGGGATTTGCTCATAACACAAAACCATTAGGGAACATAGCTGATGGCATGAAGAAAGGTGGTCTGAGGAATTGGGTTTGATGGGGGCCTTTGCCAGAGATTGGACAAGAGGCTACTCTAATAGTTGATGTTCAACCCCTTTTCCATTTTTGTAGGATAAAAAATCATAAAAACCAACCTTCCTGAATTTCATTTTCTGATGCTAACAGGACAGAATAGCAATGACATTCCACAAAAGATAAGGATATGATTTATAAGTGAACCAGATGGTTCCGATCTCATCTTATTGAATTGTTATCTTTTGAAGAGTTCCTTTTTGTGGATTATAAAGAGAATGTAATCACTTTAGAAATCCCCAGAGAGTTTCATAATGAACCCTACTTACATTGTGTTGACACTAATAGTAACTATAACTGTGATCTTCAAATCCCCATGCAGGAGGCAGGGTTATTGAAATTATAGCATGGGCCAGTGAATCATTTAAAAACATACTTTTAAAAATGAGCTTTATGCTGACCAAAAGCCCACTTAAACCTGTTTCACTTACAAATATGAGATGCTATATTAATAATGAAATCAATATAGTTTAACTCATGAAAAATAACATTTTGCTGACAAGTTTTGCCCAGTGTAGTCTATATCAAATTAAGAAACTAAGTAAACCAAACATTTATAAGACTGATTCATACTGTGAAAAAAATGTGATCACAGCTTCATATCACAAAACTATTAAGTTCTGTTCAAGTAATTTCCTCTCAGCATTTCCTTTCCTCACTTAAGGTTTCCTTCTTAACCAAAAAGCATCAAATTAGGAAGCTTAAATGACTGAAGTATTAACATTCTCAGGAAAAAAAAATGATTGCCTTTCAGAATGGAGGGGGAAAAAAACCCTCACCAACCTACCTTACCAAGGCAAATGGCTACAAAGTAACAGGAACAGAGGGGTTTTTTTGTTGTTGTTGTTGTTTTTGTTGTTATATTCTTTTCTAATACTTTGGTTTTCAATTTGAAGTTTCTTTAAAATTAATCCTTTAAAATCGTTTCCAACAGTGAGCAATTCAGCAAGTTCAGAGAACAAAATGGCCAGACCTTTGTATCCTTGAAGATTGGATTTAGACTTGTGGGATTGTATTGAAGTAACTTTTGCTATTTCAAGTATAATAAATTATAAGTCATATATGGTTCAATTAGCATTCCTGTGAATAAATCTAACATTTTCTTCTATGCAGTCTTAGTTTAATTTGGTATGCCTAATTCATTTTCACTACATCTCTGTTTGAATAAAAATGAGATTTGAAATTTTACCTATCTTTTCAACTTTTGTGTTTATTCATACCCCCGCCCCCACAGCTCCTGAGTAATTTGTTAAGTGAGGCAGATGTATATTGAGGTGGCAAATGTGTAATGCTCCCATGCCAGGTATAGAAAAGTTTTCCAGAGTTTGGACTTCCATCTCAAAGTTCTCAACACGTTGCCCTGGGCAGCCATTACCAATTAATTGAAGTAGACATTTGAGTCAAAACCTTCATCATAGCAGTTAGTTCATAAAATAGAACCTGCTTTAAATATTTTCAGCTGAATGGGATGTAATGCAGGGAATTAGGTGCTTACATAGTTGCTGGAAGACCAGAGGAGCTGACTTGAGGCTTGATCTCCAGAAATGACTCCCAGACCTCTACAGAGCTGCGTTCCCAGTTCCACTGCTGCTATTAGGAATGGAAGGAATCAGGAAGCTGGAGGTGAAATTCTGTAGTTCCAGAGCACACTACTGTAGCTGCAACCCAAGAATCAGAAAGCTGGATCTTGAAGCCTCCAGCGCCACCCAGGAGGCTGTTGACTGGATGGGGAACACAGAATATGGCTGCTCCCACCACTCATGCAGCTGCCTCTTGACACCCAGGAAGCTGGGAACTGAATTCTGGACACAAAGCAGAAAAACCTCTTGCCACTCTGCCCTTGCTTGCCTCCTTTTAGATTTCACATAAATGATTTAATTTGGAGAAATGTAATTTGTATGCAGAATTCTGGCTTCAAAGAAGTCTGAGAGATGTAATTTTTGGTCTGGGAAGGCATACAAAGTCAGAACATATATGGAAAGTATATCCTTGTTGAAACCTTCCTGCTCTCTCTGTCCTTATTGGAGTCTCACTATGAGGAGATACAGAACTTGTTCACAGGATAACAGGCAAATTTATGGAGCTGGCTTTTCTTAAAAGATATGCCAGGACTCTAGGGGATTTGATCTCTGACTTCTACTAGGTAATGATAATTCTAGCTTCTTACATTGAATTTCTCCTTTCTCCTTAGCAAATCATTTTGCACAGGAATTTAATTTTAGTTCTAGAGCAACTTGATGTCACTAAATTACTTAGATCTTTGCATCTATTCCTGTTTTTATCTTTCACAAAAAAGGAGGGTATTTCCTGTCTTTAAACTATTTATTACCTGAATTAATAGGGACTAACTCTGTATATTTCATGTAACAGCTTACTATTGCTAAAATTCAATTAATGCCACTTAACTTAAAGCAAAAAGAAAATGCAAAATAAGGAAATATATATGAATATATTACCCAAATATTATATATCTAGGCATGAATGTGCTCTTAATCTGAAGTTGAGAGCAACATCTGTACCATCCTGAAAAAAAAATTAATTCAGTGGGAAGCAAAGGAGTAAAAACACAACATTGAAAATATTGTGACTCTAATCCATCCATTATGGCTGCGTAGGTAAAATACCTAACTTTTCTTAAATACCCAAAGTTTGTGTACTGATATCTGTCATTTGTATGGTGCCCTGTGGAGTTTTTGATTACCAAGGCGTCCTTGTAAGCACAGGTGACAGGATCAGCATAGTCACAACATGTTTCAGTCATGGCGTGGTGCAGAGTGGAACTCAAACCCAGGCCTTTGAACTCTCAATAACATTTTTTTTCTGCTACACTAAGAAAGATCAATACTCTTCTTCTTAGAGGAATGTTAGTACACACTAATAATTTGTAGCCAAATCTTCAGTGCATTTAGAAAATATGAAGCGGCTGAAGACAAATCCCCATAACAATACAGGTTAACATATGCCAAATACTAAGCATTTAGTTTAACTTTTGCAATTTTATATAACTGGCAGAGGGATAGTTATATGACTCTTGCATCTTTTGAGTTTTTAACCTATTTTGAAGTATAATGTCTGTTTAGATACGGTAGTTTAATAGCCACTTTAGATCAACTGTTCATTCTTATGGAACTATGTCTTTTGTAGGAAGAATATATGTGTATAAAGCATGGAGTTAGAATTTTTTTAATCATACCTCTCATTGTAGTAGGCTCATCCCCATGTTTGTATTCCATATGCAACTATTCCTTTCAGTGCTGCTCTACATACCTGCCTCCAATCCTGCCTTTGATATCACCATGTACAGTTTCTTCTCACCTGCCACATCTTGTAAGATCCAACTGCATTTTAGTAGTTTCTACTGTCTAATGTCGCTTATCACATACTTGGCCTGTAGGGCAAGCACATTGATATGCGGTTTATCATTCCTACATTCTTTCAAAGTGACTTCCTTCTGAAGGCAGATAAGTGTGAAGGGAGGCTACTCAGTCCTTCTGACCCTAAACTATTTGATGTGAAAATTAAATACATCCTTCTTTAGGTTATTTTAGGCCCCCATGAAAAAAGATACAATTTTTAAGCCTAGGAGAGTTTAAAAATACAGTGGAGGCAACTTGAAAAGTTTTCACAAGGCAGGGTTAGCCTTAAATGTAAAAGGTAAATCACAGAACTGAAAAAAAAAATCTTTCAAGAGTACTTCTGTATTAAATTTATGTTATTTGCTTAAGTTCTTAAACTAATTATCTCTACTCTGTTACTACCTCTTTCTTTGTCAGGAAACTCCACAAAGAAAGTCACTCAAATAAGTTACTTAGAGAAGTTTCTTTGCTTTCTTTCTTTCTTTTTTTTTATTATGGAGGAGCTAGGTTTCTCACAAGTACTCTCTCTTTAAAAAATATACGGTGCCTGTAAAGAAAGAAGCAGGATGGCTGGCTTTAGGTCAGAAGTCATTTGCATTTAAGAACCCTGTAAGTATCTGACTAGTACAGTTGGTAGGAATGAGATTCTGGGAGATATAATAAACGGGCCAAGGAGTGCTCTCAGCTGACAGTTTCTGATGGGTTACAAGATCACATCATGTCCTAGTTTTTGGTCTCTGCTAATAATCTGTTGTGATGTACTGCAGGTTCTGGTATACAGAGTAATTCAAGTGCTCTTCTGTTGGGCATATGGTGCTTTTAAGAACACTCCAAGGGTTGATTTGACTGCTCCTGTTGATAAAGGATGGCACAGTGGGAAGAAAAGGAACAAGCTATGGATGGTGCGTGGGATTCAGGAGAGGAAAGGATTCATATGAGAGCAGAGCTGCTGAGAAAAACAACATGCAGTGACTTAATTAGAAAACCAATTTTGCCATTATTTCAGTTCCCACAAGTGTCACTGTTTCTTATGGTAAAATTTAATGATATGTAAATACACACATATATGTGTATATAGCATGCAAATTATGTAATGTGCGCTTTATATATGTACGTATGTATGCATATATACATATACATACAATAAATGGCAAACTCTTATGAGGTAGCAAAAGGACAAGATTTAACCCCACCATTGAACGGGGTTGGGAAGCAGGGGGAAATATTTGATAGGAAAAACAAATAATTCTAGAGGAAACTTGGAGCAACAGAAAAATCTTCGAGAAAACACAGCTTGGCACTCCTTCATTCCCTTCTTAAAGACAGGGAAAATAATACATTTTTCTCATCTACAGATTCCGTTTACTGGCAAAAGGAGTGATTTTGTATATAAAATTAACAGGATAAGTTTGCACTTGATGAGTGTCATGCTTTAAGAATTTTCTGTTGCAGGAAGTTGTATAACAGCAAATAGAATCAGAAATTGTCAGAACAATAGGAATATGGCCGACCAAATCTGTGCAGTTGTAGGAAGCCCTAATGCTAGATTTTAGTAATTTCAGGCAGAGCGCCTGGGAACTCTGCAATTAGAAAGTCAGCTCTGATAAAAAAAAACTGACCAAAAACCAGCCAGGATGAAACAGAGGAGGAGGACTCAGGACCTCACAGGACTAACAGGTCAAAAAAGAAAATGCTTAAAGCAGGGCCGTGATAGACATTAACTACCCATTCTCAGCCAAGAGTTTTTTAAAACCATGGCTGTCCAACATATGGCCTGTGAATCAAATTAATCCTGTCTGAAATTGAGTTGCAGTTCACCTGAGATTTTGAAGAAAACAAAATGATTTTTCCCTAATTACCTAATTTCTCCATCCTAACCAGCTGACATGCTTAGCTAAAAGCTGACTACTGCTGGGTTTTACACAGAAGGCTTAGATCAATAATTGTAATTGAAGCCAGTCGTCAGTTATATACTTGTGAGTTGTTCAGGTTTAAGTCCCTACTAACATATTATGAAATTTGGATATTATAAATGATTGTGAAATGAAGCAAAGTTAGCATAAATCAGTCTTTGATAGAGATTACTCATGCTTAAGTTGAGGTCAATATTCGCTAAACTCACTATTACTTACTAAATAAGTAAGTATATACATAAATAAATGTCACCTACTATTGAAGACATGATTGTGCTCCTAGACCGATAGCAGAGAATGAGGAAAAGGGGAGATAAATTTAAGTGCTCCTTATATGTCAGGAATGGCTCTAGGAGTTTTTCGTATATCTCTTCTTGTAATGCCCTCCAAAGGCCCACACTACATAGATTACCACTTTACATGCAAGGAATCTGAGGCATAGAGAGCTTATGTATCTTGACCAAAGTTCCACAGTTTGGCGAGGAGCATAACCAGCTCTTTGAACTCATGTTTCTAAAGCGCATACTCTTAATTATGCCTATATGTTGTTTATATTTTCTTGCATATGTATATTTATGGATACAGTAGTTCTTTCTTAAACCTATATACTTGATTTGTTAATGTAAATTCAGGTCTTCTAAGCTAATTATAAAATAACAAAAATGTTTATAAGATTATCAATTTAAAAATATGTTATTATATGTAATTAATTATAACAGTACTCAAAGAAATAATGTTTTTGTTCCCTAGAAAGTTGTTAGTTTAAAGAATTCAACTAAGTAGAATGATTATTTCAAGGAGGTAGGATAATGTGTGACTTTTAGTTTCTCCTTTGTGCTCTTTGTATTTTCTTTTTTTCTATGATGATCATAGATCACTTTTTCTAAGGTATCATTATGGAGAGCTACCTGAAATAGGTGGATTCAAATGTAATTTGTTATGTCCTTTTTGGATACCATTAGTAAACCAAATAAGCACACCTTGCTTGAGCAGTGTCCCTTCCTTTTTGAGTGTTACCTGTTAAATTTACTTGGTCAGCTGTCTCATTTCCAGTTTCAAGGACTTTTGTATTCAATTCAATTCAAAACACTTGTTTGGGACAGCCTATGTAGGAAGTGGTAAATGGTAGGTTCCAATTGTTAATTCAGAGCTGAATGTCAAAAAACAATAATCCGGCCTGTATGAGATTTTTGGAAGTTACACATACATTGTATCCAAAAGAGAGTTTGTATAAGTACAGTTGTTAATGCAAGAGCTCTAGGGCCAGTTGGTTTAGGTTGAATCCCAGTTCCATCATTGGTATGTATATAATCCATGGTGGAATTTTAAATCTTCTGTGGCTTACCTTAGTCTTCTGTAAGATGGAAATAATTATAGTACCTATACTTCATAAATTTGTTGGGAGAATTAAGTGAGTTAATATACACAAAGCACTCAAAATAGTGTCAGATTCTTCATAAGCACTCAATAAATGTTAACTGTAGTTTAGCCTAGTTGGACATGTATCACAGGAAGGAAAGAACTAACTCACAAATTTCTACCAGGACTTGTATTATATAAATACTAAGTAAGTAAATTGAGAGACTAGATTTTCTCACAGAATACAAACTAATACTCTTAGAATGAAATAACTTGAAAGCATAGTATATATCATCTTGAATTCATGTTTGATATCTGTACATTATCTCCAGGCAGGGAGTGTCTCTACAAGAAGTCTGTCCTGAGCCCCAAGAGATTGTCTTAAAATTATATTTCGCTGTGCCCTTTTTCTGTTCCAGATAATCTGCACTGGTTATCACGAAGTTAGTCTTACATCCTCCCTTCCTTTATTTTATCAGTAGGGGAAAAGTTGAAAGTGTGTGGGAAGAGTGCAGGCAGCTGGAGGTTTGTCTTTTAAATGCCTAATAATAATAGCTGACAATAATTGAATGTTTTGCCATAAGCTAGCACTGATCAAAGCACTCCCCAACAATTAATTTAATCTTCTTGATAAACCTATGATATATATATATACACACATATACACGTATATTTGTGTGTATACATATATATGATGACATGTATTATTGCTTCTATTTTACAGATGGGGAAACTGATGTCCAGAAATCAGTTACATAGCTAATTAAGAGATGGAGTCAGGATTAAACTCTAGGCAGTAAAAGATAAGTCTGTCTTTCCTGTCAGATCCATCTGGTCCAACAGTGAACACAAATAATAGAAAAAGTGAATATAGATACTGACTTTGGGCACAAAGGTTGATAATCAAAATATTTACCAGCTGGTCAACTCAGGCACTAATTCTGACTAATCAGAATGGATGCCAGTGGCAAACAGCTGGCATGGCCATTTGAGTTTGAACTGTCTGAATACCAGCTCTAATTTTTTAGGGAAAAAGGAGTAATTTGCCAAACATATAACTCAAAAATGTTTTAAAAATTGATTAAATTACAAGGATTACTAAAGACCATATCAAGTCCAATAAACAATGCAGGTGACTTTATGTTTCTAACACACACATTACTCAACTCTCAGATACCCATCAGCAAAATGGCACATTTTAAAGATGGTAGAAATGTTTGACTGTGTTCTTCCCACAAATAATGCTGTTCTCCTTGCTGGTACCACGAGACAGTGGTAGCTAGGTTCAAGATGGAAAGAGTGGTCTTGAAGTGGCCCTGTTTTTCTCTAAATCTGTCTCACTATCCATCCAAGGAGGATTAAAATGGATTTTTATTTCAATTCGTTTCATTGATTTGGCATGTTTGGCATTATATAGGTAATAGGATGACGAGTTTTATGTTACAATACTGGGTGGCTGAAAATACTGTCCACCCAGAATCAAATGATGAATAAATTAGAGAACTCCTGTTTAATGTACTTTGATAAAAACACCCACATTTAGAGCTCCCATTTTTACTGCAACTGTACGTGCAGGCTTTCTTACTAAGCTTTTCTCCTACAATTGTGAAGCCTGTTGCTTCTGGCACTTATAGCCTGAAGTGTAATATTAAGTTATAGAAGCAAAAACATCTGGGTCCTAGTCCTGGACCTGCTTCTGACAGGCCTTGAACAGGACAGTTACTGTGTAAAACAGCCCCTACCCTGGAGAGCTCTGGGACGACTAAATGACATCGAGCAAGTACAGCCAGTACTTCCTTCCTGGAATAAGAACAAAAATATTAAAATATTTGAAATTCCTACATTCTCTTGACCCTAGAAAATTTTTGAAAGTGCCATAATCCTTAAAAATACTTATACTTAGTTGAGAAAAAAAGTGTTAGTTATTATTATCCCCTTTGTAGGGAGGGAGTCACTGCGCTGAACATGCAGCACAGTGCAGCAATTGTTAAGGTGGCCACTGTGCCCTGCTTTGCTGCTGGGTGTCTCCTCTCTGTTTTATCTACCCGGACATGTGTGTGGCCTAGTTTGGCGTGGCTCCAAGCCCTAACCCTGTCATAAGGAAATTATACTTATGGCCTGAGGAGCTCATTTTAAGTTTATAGCTAATGAGGTACATTTCTTTGTTTCATTAAAGGTTTTCCCATTCAGATTTTAGATTCCCTTAGAGTTTTCTTAATAACATGATAGACCCCAGCTTTTAGACTTATTCATTTGGCTGGTTCCCCCTTGGCCCCTACTTGTCATTTTCAACAGACACTTGTAGATGTTTTAATTTTTGACCTTTTCACTGTCCAAGTCTCAAATCACCAACAACCACAGTGCTCTACTTTACCTGGCATCCAGCAACAGAAGGAAACGATGCTTCTTTTGGAATTACTACTCTGTGCATTTTAAAGTCTGATTTTCAACTTTTGGGTGCTCTTTTTTTCACTAATTAAAACTGCTCTGGGCTTGAGTGGACAATGATGTGGGCTTATGTATGGTGTAACATACAGTGAAAGCAACGACAACAGGCGGAGCCCTGAGGGACTCAACAAAGGCCAGAACAGCTCATGGAAGATAAAACATAATGAAAAAAGTTCACTGGAGGCACAGTTTAATTTTGTCAGGTTCTTGGCACCTGGTTTTTCAATTAATGCTGTTTCTTCAATTTTGAAAGAAATCACACACAGTTTTGCTCTAGGAGCACTTAGAGCAAGAACAGCATCACCCATCTTTAAAAATATTTCCCAGTAGATAAACTGTTAAGAAAGTATGTTTGTGTTCACACTTTGAATAGGAATATTTACTATTCAGACTCTGTAGTTGAAATTTTTTTTTTTAAATCAAGTAACTAAATTGGCTTTTTGTGAGATAATGACCAAAATCCGGGCACTGGGTCAGCACATTGATAGCCAAGGAAAATGATCATTAATTTCAGAGCCTTGAAATAACCTCCACCGAACCAGCTTATAATATACTGAATTTTTTTGTTTGTTTTAATTCAAATGTACAATATTTCAGGAGGAGAACATGTTAGAAATTAGTTTCTAAAAATCTGAAAGACAGTAAGTATTTGATGGTGTTTTGAAGCTTTAATGAAAGCCTCTTGCATTCATTAAAAAAGTGAATTCAGACAATTCTAGTTAGGTGGATGAATGTCTGAGCTAATGGGCTTAATTAATGTCACTTTTGTTTTTCCCTAGTCAAACTTACTCACATTCAGTGTATATTTTATAATAGTTTCTTTTTCTGAAAAAAAAATTTGTTTTTCAGGATAGGCCAGATATTTAGGGGTCTTTGATATAAGGTAACTTAATGGCTTAGCTCACCAAGTCTTTACTAGGTATCAGTTAACCCATTACTTCATGTGCTTACCATCAAGCCTACAGTTAGACTTTTGGCTTCTTTAGTAAGTGACCCAACTTTAAAAGAGGACAATTTATCCATTCTGGACAGTGTTAGAGATAAAGGAAAACATCCCAAATTGTTTTATTTATTATTTTCTTGGAACTAGAGTACGGTTATTTAGAGTAGGATCATTTAACAAACACTTTTTTCACAGCTTTTAAAATTCTTATCATGCATATCATTGACTTTTGCTGCTTAATTGTTCAATATTTAGCTCATTCAGTGCTGCCTGATGAAAAAACCCTATACTTCTCTTCACTTTGCTGTCATGAGATGATTTCTATGGGTGATAAAACTGAGGATGTTTCAGAGACAAATGCAGGGATATAAGCTGGCTTGCTTTATGACACTTGACACCTTGACGTGGTTTCTAGGGAACAGCGGCTGCCTGCAGAGTCATTCTTGATTCCAACACCTGAGGTGGGGGTGGGATGGGAGTCCAACACAGTACAGGCTGTTCAGAAAATTGGGAGCAAATGACTGTAGTTAGTCATCATTTACTTTTTCTGTTGTTTTGGGGAGGAATTTTATCTCAATTATACAGAGCTTTAGAAAAAGGATGATGTATTTCTGTATCACTAAGCATGGAGAACCTGTTGACATAGTTTATATTATTACAGTTTCATATTATGTTCGAAGCTTTATATGCTTCCTTATATTATTTTTTTCCCAGGATTAGATTGTACCAGGATTTGTGCTAAGTTCTAGGAAACCAATGGAATGTTCTACTGGTTTACATCTTTATTTGAAAATAAATTTCTTTCTTTTTTTTTTTTTGAAAATGAATTTCTGAAGGAATAATTAACAGACTTCAAGATACCATAAGCAGAACCCTTCATGATGATTTTAAATGATAAAGATCCGTTTAATGTGTTTTTCCCCCATTTTGTACTGCCTAGTCTCTCCTTTCTCCTACCTTTTCGGATTCAAAATTGAGGCAATAGGATGAGGAGAATGAGAGAAGATTTTTAAGTGTTCAATAACATCGCTTCAGCACTCTGCATATATACAGTAATAGATAAGCAGAGAGCTGGAGGCCCAGTGTCTCCTTCCTGAACTACACCCGTTCTTGTCAAGAAACTCTACAAATCCAGAAGCACAAAGTCAGTATTCTTTCTAAAATTTTTTTTTAATTGAAGTATAATCAGTTTACAATGTTGTGTCAATTTCTGGTGTACAACATGTTTCAGTCATACATATACACATATTCATTTTCATATTTTTCACTATAGGTTACTATAAGATATTGAATATAGTTCCCTGTGCTATACAGAAGAAACTTGTTGCTTATAAATAGATATATAGTAATTAGTATCTGCAAATCTCTAACTCCCAATTTTTCCCTTCCCACCCCCTCTCTCCCCTGGTAACCATGTTTGTTTTCTATGTCTGTGAGTCTGTTTCTGTTTTGTAAATAAGTTCATTTGTGTCAGCTTTTTTTCTGGTTCCACATACAAGTGATATATCGTACAGTATTTTTCTTTCTCTTTTTGGTTTACTTCATTTAGAATGATGATCTCCAGGTCCATCCACGTGGCTGCAAATGGCATTATTTTATTCTTTTTTAATGGCTGAGTAGTATTCCATAGTAGCAATATACCACAAGTTCTTTATCCAGTCATCTGTAAATGGACATTTGGGTTACTTCCATGTCTTGGCTATTGTAAATAGTGCTGCTGTGCACATTGGGGTACATGTATCTGTTTGAATTAAGGTTCACTCTGGATATATGCCCAGAAGTGGGATTGCTGGATCATATGGTAAGTCTATTTTTAGTTTTTTTGAGGAGTCTCCATACTGTTTTCCATAATGGATGCATCAAACTGCATTCACCAACAGTGTAGGAAGTTGCCCTTTTCTCCACACCCTCTCTACCAGTTATCGTTTGTGGGCAAAGTCAGTATTCTTAAGTACTCATCAAAGCCCCCAGAAACAAGCTTTCAAAATTTTTTGTCTGTTCTTGCTTCTTTTCCTTTTTATCCATTCCTCATTTTTTGGCAGGTACTCTTTATTTCCCCTTATCCTATTCTGTCTAATATGCAGGTTGCTTGAGTTGGAAAGGGCTAAAAAAACTCAGTAAGGTGAATTTTTAAGAGCAAGAAGGTGAAAAGTATGGCCAGAGATTAGGAAAGAGATAAATGAGAGAAGCACAATTCGTGAATCCCTCTTAGACTTTGAGTCAGGGAAGAAATAGTGGCTTCAGTACGTGGAACTATTTTACTTAGGACTTTGGGAGTAGTGATACATCTTAATGTTTGGAAAATGTTGGACATTTTTTTCATAAAAAATAAAATACTATAGTTTGATATATTAACATGACAAAATATAATCAAAACATCTGTTAGCAATGGGAATAAATGGCATGAACTCCATTATAAGTACCAGAGATTTATGGAATAATCAGAAAAAATTTTGAGGGCCTTAATATGATAACATATGTTTCACAGAAAAGAAATAGCTTAGTAGGATCAATAATCCAAATTATTTTATATGCTGTCAATTCAAATTAAAAACAAAAAATGAAGCATTTATGCTAAAATATATCATCACAAAGGGAAAATGGATTCACCTCCTAATTCCTAGCTCTCCAGCAACATGGAAAGTATTAACTTAGAATTTTGCTTCTTTCCCTTCCCCCATCTTTTTGAGGTGACACCTGAAACTCAGTAGGACCTTAAAATTAAAGAATAATGCACTGATGGTGAAACATTTTTCATTTCTCTAAATAGATTTGAAAATAGAAATTCACTAGAACTGATAATTTCAGAGATCCTGATGCCAAGCATGAGTGTCATCAGCCAGGTTTTTGTGTGAATATCGTCAATGGCTGTTCAAGTTTTTGGGGTTTAGCCAAAGCCAAAACATGTTCTCCATGCTGTTGCATTTTTATGTTTGGTTAGCACAACTAGATGCTCTATAAAAGAGGTAGAGAAGGCAAGGGAAAATCCAACAAGGGGAAACAAAGTATTTGACCACTGTCCTCTGTAAGATAACAATCTTCAGGATATATAATCATAGAAAAATCATAGAAACATCAAAGTAAAATTAGAGTGAGAAACCTAGACAATGTAGGCTCTAAGGGTGGACATTTATTCACTTCTGACACCTGTTGACCCCTGAGCTTCATGAATAAGGCCATATAGTGGCAGTCCTTAATCTTTGTTGAATGAATAAATGAATGACCACGCTGGGACACAAGCTTGTCTCACTCACCAAAGGAGCTGTTTGTTAAGCCAAACAGCAGAGAAATTGCCTGGAGCTACAGAGAAATGAAGAAAATAAATGTAAGATGTGGTATCTTCCTTCAAGTTAATATCCTCCTCTGAGAAATTCACTTTCCTTTGGTGGTCTGATGTCTTTGCTTGATTTGATTTTTCACTCTCTTTGCGACCATCCAGAAGTACTTGATTTATGTGAGTAATGGCAATGCTTGTGCTAAATGGCCATTTCTCCAAAACCACCCATAAATGTATTTATTAAGATATTAAGGAGGATTTCACAACACAATACAGCTTTGAAATAGCAGACACACATTGGCCTGAATCTACACATTATCTAGAAATGGAACTGAACTCTCAATTTTAGGTTTGGATGGGGATTTGAGAACCATGGAATGTACCTTTTCTTGATGAAGCATTATTATTTTATCTGCTCTTGCCCTGCTTTATTTTCATAATTTTAAAGGGCAACCTTCCATTGCTTCCATGCATTTTATTTCACAGGATGACAAACTAGGGAGATGAAGGGAATATTCCTTTGTGAGAAAGAGAGTTTGTGCAACTAAATGACTTATCATTAACCATCTTAGTATTTTTAAAAGTGTAATACATATTTTGAAATGAACACCCTGTCCAGAAAACTGCTTCTTCCTCTCAGTTCTTTTAACTGCTGGTAGAATCTAAAAGATAAATGGAATCTATTACTTCATTTGTGTGATTTTAAATCACAAAGTTGTGTGATTAAATGAGATACTGCTTACTTTAGAGCACCAGAAGGGCATTTTAGAATTTGTCTAGAAGAACTCAGGAGGGAGTGATGCTAGATATGGCTACAGTGCTAAATTCTGCACAGTCAGGATGACAAAGTTGTAATGCCAGTGAATCTAAATTTAGAGTTCACATCTATAGAGAGCCAAACACACCCACAGAGATACTCCTGGGTCTCTGTAGTTAAGAGTATCCTGCAAGAAACTTATATGTATATATAAAGTTAGACTATGCCTTGTGAGTGAATAACCAACTATTTAAGAGACACTTTATCCCCTTGATTCACCAGCGTATATATAAATGTAGTTTGGATTGACTTCTCATATTGAATCATTCAAGAGTATGAATCATTCCCAATATGACATTGAAACTTTATTCTTTTCTTTAGGATGTATAGCTTCCATAGAAGAAGGTAAATAATGCACTCTGTATGAATTGTAAACCAATTCAAAGCCATGTAAGTTGCAAGTCAGTTACAATTCTAAACAGATAAGGAGATAAGGTGGGCAGATGGTAGGTCCAAATATAATAAGAGGAGCCCAGAGGGCTTATAAATAACTAAAAGAAAGTAAGCATTTTATGCATAAAACAGGAAAAAAAAAGAAAGAATAAGGTGAGCAGAATACAAAATGACTCATCAGCATAACTTTGGCTACAATACTATATGCCTTGGTTGCTACTTAAATTTTGATCACACGAACACTGCTGGGAGTGCATGTGCACTTTTTTGACCTGTACAGGCATTTTGATAAATTACCTTCCAAGCACCTGATAAGACAGAACTTTGTCATCTTAGCCTTAGAGGTAAAAGTCAGACCAGGGACTAAAAAGACCAGAAAGAACCTTGGGAGAATGGTGGTCGGGTCCAGTTGTGGATGCAGAATGAGGTTAATAGCAGAATGCCCTGGAGATCTGTACTAGAAAAGATTTTTGTTGTTGAATATATTTATCAACCACTTATAAGATGAGGTGAATAAAGAAGTGATATTATTCAGTGACCCTACATTTTCAGTCCAATAAGAACCACAAGGGACTCCAGCAAGACTTAAGAAAACTAGGTAATTGGACAATATGATGAAGATGAAATTTGAAACAGGCAAGTGTGAGGTGATGCACACCTGAAAGAACAATTTAAGCTAATCATACACAGTGATGGATATTGAATTAGCCATAACCTTCCAAGAAAAAGATCATGAGCTTTGCTCAATGTGCAACAGTCCTAAAAATAAGTCACTGAAGAGGAGTGAGAATAATGTGGAAAATATTAAGGTGCCATTATATAAATTGACAGTCTTGTCTAGAGTATTATGTTGAGTTTTTGTCACCTCATGATAAAAATGGAATGAAAGAAACAGAAAAATGCTCTGAAGGCCAGTTAAACTGATTAGAAATTTAGGAGAAGCTTCATTATGAAGGAAATATTTTTATACTGCATTTAAAGACCTCCTGTTGCAAAAATCCTGTAGTGATATAAAAGACAGGCATTTATGACTCTCAATAGCATCTGAGGTATGCCCATTAAAGAGAAAATAAGCACTTACATTTTGCGCTGTAGTTTCTAGACTTGAGTAATCAAGACATTTTTATCCTCAAATAGTGTCTTGAGTCCACTGAGAGTAGTATAAGTTGGTGGCATCTTTTAGGGAAAAAAAAGAACATCTCCTTGGAAAAACTCTTTTATCTGGGCCAGATCTGATGCTTGCCTGTGCTTCACATCTTTAGTGATAATTGATGTTGATAATGATAATTCCAGGTCACCGCATGATTCTTTAAACACTTTCAAAATCAGAAAAAAACCCTTAACAAACACACAAAACACACAAACAAATTTTATTCAATAAAACTGAATGAATAAAATTTGATCTATTTTCCTAAAACTTGGGCATTGATTTTTGGTCAGTATATTAGTTTACGAAGTATAATATCTATTTACTCAGCACATTCCACCCTTGGCCACCAAATATAAGTTATTATAGTTGCTTACCAGTCTCTATTTAGCTTGACAACTCCATCCAGGTTAACAATAAAAATGAAATAATGATAAAACAACGCATGATACTAAAAAAAAAAGAAAGGTGAGGTACTGATCCTCTTCTCTCTTGTTGCCTGGGGACTTGGGAATGCGGGTGGATGTTGGAGAGTTAGGGTTTGTATCTCCACTATTTTCTTTGTATGTACTCACCTTCCCTGACTGGTAGAATTTGCTTTGGAGAAGGAACTGAGAAATAATGTGCAAGATGCACTCAAAAAGAATTGAATCTAGTATTTGGTAGTGAGAGTAATAACCAAGTTAGGCTGACTTAATAAATGTTATGATTGTCTACACTAGCTTGGCTCATGCTTTCTTTTCCTGGGAAGTCTATTTATATGATGAGTGACATCTTGGGAATTGTTTCTGCCAGAATGACATAGACTCTTTAATGCATCAAAGGATAATCTCTACCCAGTATAACTCCCAACAGTCCTTTCCATAAACTAGATGGAATGTATTTCAGCATTCTCTGTTTGTCTCTGAAAAATCATCTGGGTTGCTTTTGTAGAAATAACAAAGACCAGCCAAATGAGAGCAAGGAAAGGCCATTTATTCAGAGTGTGCTATAGCGAGAGAGTCAACCACTTCTGTGTGTTTTAGCAAAGATGTAAAGGCAGGTAGAGGAATGGGAAAGCTTTATAGTAGAAAAAATGGAAGGTTTCAGGTGTGTTCTGATTGGAGGCTGTTGGCATGGAGATGCTGTAGATGGACAAACTAGATGTGGGACATCCTATGTGATTGGTTAGGGGTACGTATTTGTTTTCCTCTGGTTAGTTCTAAGATGGAAGCAGGGACAAAAATTAGAGAAGCTGTCAGTTATTAAGACCTGCATGTTTGGCGCTGCCTGTTGTAAGGCTTATTGTTTGGTTTCCTAGATTGTTACTAGAGATAACAACCTGATTTCCTACAAGTTTGATTTGTAGGAGGCCAGCTATTATAGATAATGAGTTGGTTTTCTGGGCAAGTTGCTTCAAGTTGTGGGCCAGAGTTCTGTTTTTATATATGGTCTGGCCATTGTCCATTTGTATATTCAGTCTCTCTCTCCATAAAACAAAAATGAAGTTCAGATTTTGGGAGGATTTAACTCTTGAAAGCATCAGACTTCCATTTTTAAAAAAATTTCATTTTTGCAGAGGGAGGTAATTAGGTATATTTATCTATCTATTTTTGAATGGAGGTACGAGGGATTGAACCCAGAACCTTACGCATGCTAAACACACACTCTACCACTGAGCTATACCCTCCCCCAGACTTCCATTTTTGAATAGCATTTTTAGTGTTCTAATGCCTAAAATAAATCATCACTAAGAGAAGAAAACCTTTGGGAGTCTCAGATTATGCCTTGCTTGTACTCTGGGCAAGAAATGACATGAATTCAGAAC
This sequence comes from Vicugna pacos, assembly GCF_048564905.1. Taxonomy (NCBI): domain Eukaryota; kingdom Metazoa; phylum Chordata; class Mammalia; order Artiodactyla; family Camelidae; genus Vicugna; species Vicugna pacos. Next base: position 38,383,182 of record NC_132992.1, on the reverse strand, counting down.
TTTCATTCAAATAAGGAAACTCTGAATTATAGAATTCAAGTTAAAAAAATGACCATACTTTAAAAAATAAGGAAAGAAGATTACCCTATGTTTAAAACTTCCTCTTTTATTAATTAAAGAGGATAACTTTTGAGTTAAGTCCCAGTGTGAATAAGGCTGTCTTGAAAGTTGTAGTAACAAATTCAGGCCACTAGGGCACCATTTTGGAAGGTTGCTATTGATATTCCAGCAGGCCAAAGGAGCCTACATAGTTTAAGAGCCCTAGCTTCCTTTGAGGATACAGCGTGAACCAGGATGACTTGCTTTAGCAATAAAGAACCTTTGACTGATGAATTTTACAATATTCAGTATCCTAGGTTGAATGGTTTTAAGCCAGTGCAAAGAACTAATTTTTTTCTAGGTGCTAGTGCTGACGTTTAGCCACATATGATACACTAACACAATTAACTAAAATACACCGTTCCTGAAATGTGCTACAACCAAATGCACTATATTTTTCATATGATTTGCAATTTCCATGGAGAGCTAATTTGGATTACGTTTATAATATTCATTTAGCAAACTCCATTAGCAATGTTTACAAGTGCTTATGGATCTGGTAAATGAGTTTGCGGATGTGCTGTGAACGAAGCTAAATGCATCCATTTGTATATGGGATCTAATTCATAAACTCATTCCAATCAGGTAGGGTGTATAGCACATTAAACTCTAACCTGGGAGTCTGGATTCCTTTATGGTTCCTACATGGTTTCTTAATATGACTGAATTGATTAACCTTTTGGTTTCTTGATTTTCACGGGAGGAGGAAACTCATTGAAAAACTGGATTGGTACAAGCCACTGAGCGTAAGAATCCTTAAAGGCAAATAAACAAACAAATACACAGAATAGAGAGATGTTGATTCAGTCTCTTCCTGGTTGTAAATTAGGTTTTTAGTGGAAAACTGTTTAGTACACTCAGGTTTTTAGAGCGCTAATCACATTAATGGGGATGTTAACTTTTTGAATTACTCTGGTGACCTGAAAAGCTTTCTGCATCTTGCGAAAGGGCCTAACCTAAAAACTGTAAGAATTTGCATTTGGACTGGCTGATTCTTTGCTGGGAAATGTCTAGAGGCCTGTTAGAAAGGCTAACAAAGGTCCTTTGTTAGACCATTGATGATTTGCATGAACTATGGATTTACTAGTTCATTGACATCCAAATTTCTAGGTCATTGTTTATGCTAGGTCAAGACAGGGATGATATTGTGGGACCTGGGGAGATAGTAGGTCAGTGATACTCAGACCTGTATAGATCTTTCAGGATTAGGAAGAAAGCCTATAATAATAATAGGTAATATTTACTGATGTTTATGATCGGCTCTAAGCACTAATCCTCACAATAATTCTATGAAGGCAGGTACTATGATTTTTATCTTTATTTTACAAATGAGAAAACCAAGGCTTAGAGAAGTTATGGAATGTGTCTTAAGGTCACACAGCTACAAAGCAGCAGTGCCAGAATTTGAACTCAGGTGCTCTGTATCCAGATTCCCTGTTCTTTACCACTGTATGGCAGATAACTGATATATTTTCCTTAGAACTTAAATTGAGATACAAAACTGGCTGTAACAGAAGAATCAGCAGTCTTTTCCAAGGTTATAGACTTGTTCTTTTGGATAGATATTCTAATTTTGGCTTACTTAAGATGTAGGGTAAAATTTCCCATCTCAAATCTTATTAATATCTGGAAATTTCAGTCATCTTTGATATGATAAGAAACTTATCAAACAGTGCCATCCAACGAGGATATTTTCTTGTCTTCTCTCAAAATCAAGTTGGGAGTTTCAGTTATTATTTTAAAAATTTTCACAAATATAGTTTTTTTTTTCATAGAACACAGATGCTCTTAACTCCCTAGCAGTCACCATCTGTACCTCAATTTACATTTCCCAAAACACTGGTGACATCTGTTTAAATGCCAATCTCTCTCCAACTTAGTAGGATTTTAGCTCAAAACTGGTGTTCTATAAGTGATTTGGAATTTCAAAGTTAAACTGATTTTAATCAAAATGCTCAATAGCTACAGGTATACAGGCTTTATCTGTCTGTTTGAGAAAGTTTCCACAAAATGGAGTCAAATATTGAAAGTGATCTGTTGTTTCCAGGGGAATGTGGGACCATTTTGCCAGGTTAGACTTTTCATCTTTGGGAAAAGGAAGGGAAAGGTTCTGAGTTGTTATGGAGAGAATTCTGGGTGATTAGGAATTCTCCTCTAGAATCCCTGCCCTGATTCCTTTCTGTAAGTTGGTTCCCCTTTCGTATAGGGATGTCTGACTTTCTTCAATGAATCATTATGTGCGGGGAGGCATAGAAAACATGTTTGGGGATAGACACAGTGTGGGAATAGGGCTGAAGGCTGGTTGAACAATGGGACTGAGAGATAATCATGAACTGTGGGGTACTGATTTTTTTTTTAAAGAACATATGGAAATTATGTCCCCAAGGAAGCATTGTTCCTTCACGTAGGTACCCAGGGAAACTATAAACTTAATCCAATGATGCTATAATTATTCAGAACATTCTTGGAGTTACTTTGAAGTCAGGAGCACATTTTTGGGGGGAAATTCTCAGTGATATCAACTCTTTAGTTGAGAGAAAATTTGATTTTTTAAAAAATATCCAAAAGTCATCTGGAATGTAGTGTTGCTATAAAGTGGACTTAATGGAGCAATTTTTCTCAAGTGGTTTACAAACTCATTCTCAGAAGGCAATTTCAAAAGATGGGCTTTGGACAAATTATAAACAATGGAAGCATCAGAGACTAGATATGTAATTCCTTGAGAAGAATTCTCCATTTGAAAGTATGAATTTGGTCTTGTTTGTGTTTTAAAAACAGATCTTTGCTTTAGATCCGGCTTCATAGATATTTCAAATGTGTGACCTGGGTTACTTAACCATGTTAATCCTCAGTTTTCTCATCTGTAAAATGGAGATAATTATAGTAGCTACAGCATTGTGAGGATTAAAGAAGGTAGTGTATATACCCAGTGCCTGGCATATGGTAAGCACCAATAAAAGTGATACCAACTCATACATACTGTCCTTCATACCCTCAAGGTAGATACATGGATTCCAATCTCATGGGCTTCAATGTGAGATATTAGAAGGAGTTAGAGCTATGCTCTACCATTTATTTGGCTATAATCGTCCTAGCCAAGTCACTTGACTTGTAGAGTCCTGACTTCCTTCTTTGTAAAGTGGGTATAATAATACTTCTCTTCCCAGATTACCATGAATATTAGAAGTAATATACATAAAGAATTTAGAGCAATAATTATGATTATTATAGAAAGGAATCTTAGGATAAAGGCCTTTTAATTAGGTCCAGATAGTTCTACAAAGATGATATTAAGCTTAATGTGTACTAATACTTGCATTTTAAAGTTGACAAAATTTTAAATGGCAACTTGGCAATTTTTCAAGATGGCAAATATCCTTGGGCATGGCTCCTTTACACTTGTTTTTTTGGGGGTGTGTGTAGAGTAATTGGGTTCATTTATTTTATTATTTATTTAATGGAGGTGCTGGGGATGGAACCTAGGACTTCGGGTATGCCAAGCATGTGCTCTACCACTTGAGCTATACCATTCCCCTTTATACTTGGATTGGTTAGTTTCTAGGTGCAGACCTAGATTATCATAGGTTAGTTTGTCCCACTTGTATCTCTGAATGGATTTTATAAGATTCCTAGTGTTGCCAGCCTAAGGCCTTACTTAATTCTAGAGCCCAAGGGAATGTCGCTTCCATGGTTAGAAGTTTTTCCTTAACTATAGACCAAGACCTTAGAGAATAGCTTCAGTTGTGAAATATTTAAATACATCTTTTAAAATGCAAATAAAAATTTCAGCATTAAATTTTCCTCCAAGAAGTCATAAAGAAATTCTTACAAAAGAAGAAAATCAGAACCTGTAGCAGCATCTCTCTTTCAAGGGGAGAGAATATTTTTTTCAATTTACTTGGCAAAAATGTCTCAGTTTAAATGAGATGTCTGACTCATTTCTACAGCCAAATATTTCTGAAATAAAAGTTTGGAGTTACAAAAAAATCCATTTTAATTCTGAAATAGGCTTAAAACTTGCTGATTTAAATCAAACCAAAATGTTTAGAAACAAAACTGTAGTTAAATAAGTGGTTTTCAAGAAAAATTAAAGGAGTAGAATCTTTTCCTTGAATTGAATCTTACAGAGAAGTCTAAAATGAGAAATAGACAGAAACAAGGTTACTCTAGTTGAAGAAAGAAGGGAGAGGCCTACCCTTTACCCACCTAACTTGTCCTTCCTTCCCTCCTCCATCTCCCATGATCATATGACACCTTCCCAGAATCCCCAGGGTTCCCAGAAACACAGTTTGCACAATTTGGGTTCCCCTAGTCTAGGTGTTCCTTTGGTTTGATCTGTGAATCTGTTTAAGAAGTGAAAAATAAAAAGGCACTTTTCATGCATAGAGCATTAATCCTGTCAACTGAGTAGACAGGAGATAGACATATTTATACCCTGATAGTTCAGTTCTCTCTGCTTTGCCCAGTGTTTGGGAGCAGGGGTTCTGAAGATAGACAAGTCTGTCTGCAAGTTTGATTTCTGTTGGTGGTGAAGTTTCTCCTAGGCAGATTTTCTCTAGGGACTTTCAGATCAAGAGGACAAGTACCAGTCTTAAAACATAGCTCTACTGATGTTGAGTAACATTAGTCATGTTTGTACTTTGTCAAAGTACAATGTCAAAGCAGGGATGAGGTTGGAACTAGAATGCTCTTAGAATGCAGACGCTTTGCAGCATATCCCATCTAATTAGGAAAGATTGTTTTGCCCTTGATAAATTGCTCTTGCTGAGGCAGGGGATGGGACATTGTCACCATGGCACAGCCTCTGTCTCATGCCCTGTAAAGTTTTGATGTGGCTTGTGTAGAGATTTCCTCAGTTGTCCCTTAATTGACATATGGATTTCCAACTGCTGGAAATAATTCCCACTCAAGGAGTATAACTGGAAGTCCTGCATAGGTGATGACCCCTGACCCCAAGGTAGATGGAAATTATCCCTGAGTGCGTGGGGTCTTATGACAGAGAGAGGGAATTGCAGAGGGGATGCTGACATAAATAAGACACTGGGCTGCTGGTTCTTTACCTCCTGGCCCTGAGCTAGTCAAAGTAGCCAAGTTAAAAGCTAGAAACACTCCCTTACACCATATACAAAAATCAACTTAAAATGGATCAAAGACTTAAACATAAGAAAAGATACAATAAACTTCCTAGAGGAAAACATAGACAAAACATTATCTGACATACATTTCAAAAATTTTCTCCTAGAAGAAATAAAAGCAAGAATAAACAAATGGGACCTAATGAAACTTACAAGCTTCTGCACAGCAAAGGAAACCAGAAGTAAAACAAAACGACAACCTACAGAATGGGAGAAAAGTTTTGCAAATGAAACCAACAAAGGCTTGATCTCCAGAATATATAAGCAGCTCATACGACTCAATAAGAAAAAAATAAACAACCCAATCCAAAAATGGGCAGAAGACCTAAACAAGCAATTCTCCAAGGAAGACATACAAATGATCAAAAGGCACATGAAAAAATGCTCAATATCACTAATTATCAGCGAAATGCAAATCAAAACTACATTGAGGTATCACCTCACACCAGTCAGAATGGCCATCATTCAAAAGTCCACAAATGACAAATGCTGGAGAGGCTGTGGAGAAAAGGGAACCCTCCTACACTGCTGGTGGGAATGCAGTTTGGTGCAGCCACTATGGAAAACAGTGTGGAGATTCCTCAAAAGACTAGGAATAGACTTACTGTATGACCCAGGAATCCTACTCCTGGGCTTGTATCCAGAAGGAACCCTACTTCAGGATGACACCTGCACCCCAATGTTCATAGCAGCACTATTTACAATAGCCAAAACATGGAAACAGCCTAAATGTCCATCAACAGGTGACTGGATAAAGAAGAAGTGGTATATTTATACAATGGAATACTACTCAGCCATAAAAACCGACAGCATAATGCCATTTGCAGCAACATGGATGGTCCTGGAGAATGTCATTCTAAGTGAAGTAAGCCAGAAAGAGAAAGAAAAATACCATATGAGATCGCTCATATGTGGAATCTAAAAAACAAAAACAAAAACAAACAAACAAAAACAAAGCGTAAATACAGGACAGAAATAGACTCATAGACAGAGAATACAGACTTGTGGTTGCCAGGCGGTGGAGGGTGGGAAGGGATAGACTGGGATTTCAAAATTGTAGAATAGATAAACAAGATTATACTGTATAGCACAGGGAAATATACACAAAATGTTATGATAACTCACAGAGAAAAAAATGTGACAATGAGTGTGTATATGTCCATGAATGACTGAAAAATTGTGCTGAACACTGGAATTTGACACAACATTGTAAAATGATTATAAATCAATAAAAAATGTTAAAAAAAAAACAACCTTGAGTTTTATGTCCCAGGCCCCTGACAAGACACTCAAAGAGAGAAACCCACAGCAGAGTTCTGCAGTTCCAGTCCCCTGGGTTTAAGAGGAAGGTGGCTATGGCTCTCCTTTTCTTAGGCTGTGTATATTTGGGAAATTAACTTCAGCTCTATAATTAAACTTTGGTTTTCATAGCTGTGAAGTAAATTCCAGTGTTTCTCAGACTGTCTGTGCTGAAGGACCAGATTTAAAAAAAATTTCCAGTCCGTCTATAGACTGATACTTTCGTATAATACGATAAAAATGAATTCCTAGAATTAACTTTTTCATTCTTAGGGTTCACAAGACATAAAATTACTCTGTCATATTGCTGTTAAATCTTCTGAATATTTACTCTCAATTTCTGGAGTTTTTGTAGCAGATCAGTAATAATTTGTGGACTGACACCATTAGCAATTTGTAGACTAGAGTTTGAGTATTATTGATACAGACACTAATGGTACTCACCATAGTGAGTATGGGGGTGTTATTCTAGCTAAATGGAATAGTACATCTATGTAACAACCGTTGTCATAAGTTTTGTATTTACTATAGATTTAACCCTTAGAAAAGCATTTTACCACCAGCAAATCCCTGCTTTTATAAAGCTGTAACACATAGGTTTTCATAAAGAATACGCAGGAGGAGAGAAAAGGAATGGCTCAAAAATTACCCTCTTTTGAGAGACTGAGGTATGGTAGGTTTCAGGAACACCAGATGAAGGTTCAAGTTTTGGGAGCTGATCTATTGGACAAGTACAAGTCCTGAGACTGCTACTTTAAAAACGTGAACTGAAGACATCCAAAACAGGCCCCCAGTTTTGGGGGAGAATTAGACCTACAGGACAATCAATCAGCCTGATGCTCCAGTGATGAGGAGGGTCCTGGATTTCATTCCCCTTGCAAGAGCTGCTGGGCAACTGAGCAGCACAGGTTTTAGCACTTGGGTGTGGAGGCACACAGACTTGGGGCTGAAAGTCTCCTGCCTATTGCCAGTGTGACCATAGATGAGGTTATTTTTGCTCTCCAAGCTCCCATTTTCTTCTGTGTAAAGTAGGGACTAATAATAGTGTCTGCTTTTCTTAGTGCTGCTGAAAGAATTAAATTAAATAATTCCTATTAGTACTCAATAATTTTTGAATGAGTAATGATGGTTTTAAGGCCAGAGTGAGCAGCTCAATTTTAGCCAAGCTATGCTAGCACATGGCCAGATTTTACTTGGCACGGTGGACCGAAGGGCTTGCTCTCTTGGGCACAGTAGAGGAAAAGAACCCCAAACCTCAGTACACCACTTTTAAAAGGTTTCTGACCCTTAAATTATGACTTGTCCTGTAGCTATCTAACACTCTCTCTCCTTCCCTTCACCCCAGCTGTGAAAGAGATGGTTATAATACGGAAAAATGAATCAAAGTCTTGAATACATCATCCAAGGTGAGGAAAACTGCAGGGGTTGAACAGAAGTCTGGGGAAGCAGGAGCCCCCCTTTTTCTCCTATATTACACAGTATACAGAGAATATCTCTGATTAAAATTCTTAACACGATTTCAAAGCATCACCTTCCTAGGTGGATGACACGCAAAGGCAGGCACAGAGATTGAGGAACGATCTGACTCAAGTGGCTCATTTGTAAGAGCTTGAGTAACACTCCATAATGAATTTGCTATTTACTGATATAGCAGTGCATTCATTTGGCATTAATGGACAGGGCCAGTGTACAGTCATAGTTATTTTATTTAAATTCAGGCTTTGATGCCAGGCAACTAAAATGCTGCAGAAGGAAAGTGATATGCCAGTTTCAAAGGTACTTACTGCCATACCATCTAGTAGCTGAAAAAGAGAAAGAAGATATGAAAAATAAGATGAAACTCTAAATGTTAACTAATGATGATAGCCACCAGTCACATAGTTTATTCGTAAAGCACGAATAGTGAAGGGAGATTTCCTGAAGGTGTCAGCCCACAAGGGCTGAACATAAGCTGCAAGATGAGCCAGTGGCTCTCAAATATGTCTCCTAACTTGTACAATTAAGGGGGAAGGTTCATTGGGTATAATTTCAATTAAGCTTCAGTAGGCTTTAACCCTCACCCTACCCTCACCCCCAAATGCTTTAGTTATTTCTGGGGCCCTCAGGCCAATTGGTATTTCCTGTGTGCCCTAGAATGAGCCACCTCGGATGTTTGTCTCCTTGTAAAAGGGCCTTGACATTGACTCTGTCCTGTTGGCCTCTGTAGGAATGCTGCCTTGCCAGTACAACTTTCCCTGGGGGGCTGTCTTGACCCTTGACCACGTGGGCTATGATCTGTGGCAGAACTGGCATAGTAGTTCTCCATCACACAGTCTTTCATAAATGGATCACCTCATATCTTATAGTAACTCCTCTCTTAGAGAATCTCAAAATCAGGCCATCAGGCTGGGTTTTGTGTATATAGAGCAGGAAGGCAGGTGAAAATAGAGACCATGTCATTCCTTGCATTGACTTCATCTGACTTCTCCCAGGGACTCTAGGAAGTCCCCAGGAATAGTACTCATGCACATGAACATTGGCAGAATGGAGATCATCCAGCTCCATTTGCCCAAAGCATCTGGTTCCAGGCTCCAGTGCAAAGAAGAGCACCCCTAGGATGAAAAACAGATTAAGTGCTATCTATCAGTTATACCTTCACATGTGTAAGTTTTTAAGATTCTTTTCTAGGAGCACACTGGGTAGGAGAGGAGCTGGAGAACATGGCTCTCCTGACATGGAAAAGACTGGAGTGGAGGGGCAAAATGTTGAGGGTATCACATCCAGCTTTGATGACTTCACAGTTGTACTCTAAGATAGCCATGCTCACTCTATTAGCAAAATTTAAGAGAAGTCAGGAATGAACTGGGTAACTGTAGCTAATGTAGACCAAATAATGAAAGGAAAATTAGGTCCAATCATTTTCATTTGAGTCAGCCACTGTGTGTGTTCTGCTTTGGTGTATGGCATTTCTAACACTGTGTCTGAATCAAGACCTCCTTTGAAAAATTGATATGGAAATCCTTAGTCAGAAACTGATTACCTCTCATTTGCATATTATAAGCAGTGTCCTCTCAAAGGAAAGTCATATATTTCCACCTCTGATGCCACAGGTCTTGTCTGGAGGTGTGTTTCAGAGGAGAGCTGCAAAGGCTTTCTGTGATTTTGACTGAAGAGAACACTGTGGTCCTTCTCTGAAATCTATTTCTCTGATGTCTAGGTCACTTCAGCTCTAGGCTTGGCTGCTGTAGGGGTGGGTATGAGGCATGTGGAGACCAGGAAGGACTTATTCAAGCCTGGCCTGTGCCTCACTCAGAGTCACTTGGCTTAACTCTGAATCTTTTCCAATGAAATGAATCCAGGGAGGTTGTGCAGACAGTTGGAGACATAAGTACAGTCAGGGCCAGGGTTCCTCCTTTTGTCATTAGTAAGGTCTTTTTAAAAATGTTTTTTTCCCCCTCAAGGACTTCACACTTTGACAAATTTATTTACCAAATAGCATTTATGCAGTAATAATTGCTTTATTTTTCTTGTTTGTTTAGGTGATCTAGGGATAACTGCCAATCAGAAGTTTTGCTTGACATGTGATAACCTGTGTTATTGATTTGATACAATGCCATGAAAATTAAAACAAAAGAAAACCTAGTGTGTATATTTGTGTTTATTTTAGTTGTATGTATGTTTTCCAGTAGGTTTTCAAAATACTAAACATAATTCACAGATGTCTGTTACTGCCTTTACTCAATCCTTGAAAAATGCCAAAATTTAGGCGAACAGGATAGAAAAACTTTCTGGAGTCTGTCTACCAGAGTTGATTTATGGAGAGCCATATTGTGCTTTTGGAGACTTCGGGGTTTTTGGAATTTAGCAACATTTTAGGATGAATGATGGAGGTATACACCTACTCCTCAGATACGTTCTGTTTCAGAAGTTTTGTTTCAGAAGTTTTTTTCAAAGAGACAATGGCTGTTTTCAAGCAACCCACAAGACTGATTGTTTAGCTGACTCCCTTTTGGGGTCCCTATTGGATTAAACAGGTTCTACCCAATGTTAGTGAGCTGCGTGGGCTAATTCAGCCTATGGGACAACTCCCAGATAAGACCTTATTTATCAATCTCTTAGCAAAAAGAAATATACCATTATAATGAAATGTAGAGTTTCACTTCAGCCACTTTCATAGGCACCTGGTGTACGTTGTCATCTACATTTGCCAAATAGAAGAATGAAAACAAATGAATGAGTTCAGCAGTTTGCCTCCATCAAGGACATGTCTGTTAAGGTGTTTGTACCTTATAGACAGTTTTGAAGACATTCATCTACTAGTATATACCTATAGAATCTCATGTCATCTTTAGAGTGATGATGGAAACAGGATGTAAAGTGGGAAAGGGACTTAGATTATCTTATTTTAGAGAGGAGAGTAGATCCTAGGATCCATGAAATTACTGACCGTTTGTAGTTAATGCAGATAAGAGACTGTCCATACAAAAGGTTAACTTAATATATATATATATATTATATATATATATACCCACACACAGACACACACATACACAAGCAAATACACAAAGAAGACTTTTTGTAAGCGATTGTGGCTCAACTGCCTATTTAAACCAAACATGCATTTGATTGTTTTTAAATATTGATGCCTTTGCTGTTATTACAAAACACTGAGTAGGAGTTCACACAATGAGGGCGACATGTGAATGTGTCAAGCTAATGTCAAAACAACAGCCTTGAGCAGCATCGCAGTCTGACAGGTTTCAGAATGGAGTGACTGCTGACTGGACTGCTCCGAGGCTGAATTAGGTCTCTCCTCATAAGGACTTTGCTGTTTTCTTGGGTGTCTGCTGCCTGGAGTCACGTCAGACTTCACTGATTATATCCCTGTGCAGAGAGGGAGGGCATGAACTTTGCCAACAGGAGGGATGAATATGTATGGTGTTTTTCTTTGGATCAGGCTGACTGCGACCTCTGCTGAGAGGGACTGTGTGACAGTGTGCTTGACTTAGCATGAGGCCTGCCAAATAAAGCACCTAGGTTGTACCTCTCATGTAAGGACAGTCAACCAATGCTGTTCTTCTTAGTGCCTGGAAAGCACTTCTTTTACACTAGGGCCACTGAAAATGCTATTATTTCCTTTGGCTGAAATAGTTCTGGCTCCCCCTTTATACTGGTCCTGTCTGACATCTGCCCATGGTGTAAATCTTGGCCTAAATGTTGTTTCTTCAGGAGGCTTTCACTGATTTCTTAAACTAAGTTAGGAGGACTCTCTGATATATGCACCCATACCACTGTTCACTTCCCTATTGTAGTCATTAGGGTTCTCCAGAAAAATAGGACCAACAGGATATGTGTGTGTATATGTGTGTGTGTGTGTGTGTGTGTGAATCCATATATCCATTTATATGGCAAAAGAGAGGCAGGGCTGGGATTTGGTGGGGGTTGAGAGAGAGAGAGATTGACTTTATGGAGCTGGTTTATACAATTATGGAGGCTTAGAGAATCCAAAATCTTATGGGGCTGCTGGCAGGCTGAAGACCCAGGGAAGAGCCATTGTTGCAGTTCAAGTCCAAAGGCTGCCTGTTGGCAAAATTAATTCTTCGAGGGAAGTCAGTCTTTGTTCTATTAAGGCTTTCAGTGGATTGGATGAGACCCATCTGAATTACAGAGGGTAACATGCTTTGCTAAAAGTTCACTAATTTAAATGTTAATCTCATCCAAAGCACATCCCTACAGAAACATCCAGAATAATGTTTGACCAAATACCTGGGTACCATGGCCCAGCCAGGTTGACACATAAACTTAACCATCACATCCACGTAACACTGTCCTATCTGTAAATGTTTATGTATATGAATGTTTGCATTCCTCACTAGAAGTGAGGACATGAACCGTGTTTGTTATGTTTTTGATATGTTTCCAGAATTCAGCACATGATCAAGCACAAAATAGACTCTTGTTGAATATTTAATTATTATTCATTCAACAAACGTTTAAGTACCTTTCATGTGCCAGGTGCAACTATGCCAGGGATAAGCAGGGACCAAAACAGGGAAAATCTTTGCCCTCATGGAGCTTCTACTCAAGTAGGAAAATCTAAAAGGTGTTTTAACAGGGATGTAACCTGATCTGATTTTTGTTTTAAAAATATCACTGTGGCTGCTGCATTGAATGGACCGCTAGGGTGGGAGAAGGGAAGGGTGGCAGCAGTGACCAGGTAGAAAGCCCATCGCATCAGCTTGGGTAAGATCTGGTGGTGGCTTGGACTAGGCTGGTAGAAGAGGAGACAGTGAGGAGAGTTTAGGTGTGTGATGTATACTGAAGGTGGAGGTGACAGAACTTGCTGATTGATGTGGTAGTGGGGTATGTGTGAGAGAGAAATCAGCAATGAGGCCTAAGTTTTGAGTCCAAGTAACTGTGAGAATGGTGTTTCCATGTACTAAGTGGGAAGCTTGAGGAAGGAGCAAGTTTGACTTTGAAATAAGGACTTGTGTTTCAGAGGTGTTGAGCTTGAAATGTGTGTTTGATATCTGACTGGAGAGGATGAGAGGGTCGTTAAATATAGAAGTCCAGATCTCAAGGAAGAGGCCCGTCCTGGAGGTGTGGACTGCCTTTGGAGCCCTGGGGTGGGAGATGATCATGCAGGAAGCATGCAGGGATGTGAAGGTAAGAGTGCCAAAGACCAAGCTCTTGGGCACATCGTCACTTAGGATTTGAATAGAGGAGGAAAGATCTGAAAAAGAGACTGAAAAGGAATAGCTTGGAGGTAGGAGGAAGAGCAGGAGAGTTTGGTGGCTAGGAGCCCAGAAGAAACAGTGTTCCAAGAAACAGGGAAAAAGCGTCTCTGTCTGGAGCTGAACAAATGAATTCGGTCTCACAGTCTCTGAAATACTCAGATAACCCAAAGAGTTATAAAACATATTGTTGTGTCCCTGAGCCTGTTTAGGGAGATAAGTCACCCACATTTGACTGTATAGAGTATTCCTTGAAAGTTATGGTGGAGAAATTGCCTGGGGAAAGTAAGATAGAAAGAAGAGAGTGTTTTCCCCCTTCTGGGATTAGCCACCTTGTGCTCAATGAGAAAAGAGAGCAAATACGTTTGTTTATTTTAGCACTTTTAGAAAGCCAGTTATGTACCATGTACTGTTTAATCCTCAAAATAATAATTATGTGAATTAGGTCTGAAAATCAAGGTTTCAGGGCAATTTTACTTGTCTCTCTTTCTCCTGTTTTCATCTTAAGAAGTCTATACAACTTAAGTACCTTGAACTGAAAAGAAAAAAGAGGAGTCCTCTTAGAAAAATATCAAACAAGGAAAAGAAACCTGAAGTTCAGAGTTTACATTAAGATTAGTAATAACCAAAGAACAGAATCATATCAAGTAGTATATGGGGATGATGGAGGATAGACCATTGTTAAGAGTGAACATTTATTAAGTACTTACTATGTACCAGGCACTTTCTAAATACTTAGCATGAATTAATTTATTTAATATTTATTTACAGTATCTTGACATAGGCATTATTACTATCATCCCAAATGAGGAAACTGTAGCACTGATAGATTAAGAAACTTGTTCTAAAACAAATAGCTTGTTAGTGATTAAGCCAGGATTTGGATCTAGCTGTCTGGCTGTGGAGTCCACATTCATAACCTGTATGTTTCATTGCCTCTGGTAGCCCATAGGATAACCTCAAAAAGAAACATGAAATGGTATTGGCTTGGGCGTCCAGTTGAAGGTCAGGAGAATGGTGAAGCTGCAATGGAGGTGGAAGTAAGATCTCTGAGATTTGATGACAGAGAAGACTGGAAAATCTTTTCAATGAATAGAGATCTCTGAAGGGGTAAGAGGGGCGCGTGTGTGTGTGTGATGTAGAGAAGCAGTAATATCTGTCTACACCCGTCAGGCTGTTTTAGTAACTCTACTAGCTCTGCCTAATATTTGCTCCAGTGCTTTGAAGAATAGGGTACAGACTTTTCTAAGGAGGCAGGGTGATGACAGCCAAATTTCCATGTTACATGCATATCAAGACAGGAATAATACTGATAGCTTGGTCCATCTTGCTTTCTTCTGAAAGTATCTAAGCATGATCCACAAAAAAAACTTTGTGGTTCTATTTTGATGTGGTTATCAAACCAGCAGGTTGATAAGATTGGTAAGAAAGAGGGCTAGAAGAATAGTAGGGAGTTCCAATAAAGGAGAAACCAGGGGTATCCACTTGTTCTGGGATTGATATCACCCCTCCTACAATTGTCCACACTGTTATTCTCTCTCATTGTGACTGGGCAGGAAGGATGGAGTCCACCTACCTGAGCTCTCAGAAGCAAGGCCTGCTACCCTAGTCCTGATGCCAAGAGATCTGACTGTCTTCTCTTTTCTTCTGCTCAGTCAGCTTGTAGAGAGGAAAGGTCAGGCCTTGGAAGACTTGCTGCAGCTAAACAAGTCTCTACTCCCATATCAAGGAAGATCAAAATCATGGTCTCCTCATATCAATGTATGAAAGAAAAAAACTACTCAGTTATTATTTTTTTTTAAACAGGGAAAAGAACTAGATTGCTAACTAAGTGTTACCAGAATTCACATAGGTGACAATTGCAAGAGAAAGTCTAAATGGGCTTTTATTTTGCATTGAAGAGTGAAAAAGCCATTGGTGTTTCAGAATCATAACTCTTTCTCTTCCAGTGTGCAGAAGACTCTTTTGGAATTCTATAAAGCCTGACCCAAAATATCATTCACTATTCACTTGGGGTTGTACTGGGCTGGCCATCTAATTTTCCCTACGTTTCTTCTGTTCATAGATAGTCTTCACTTGAGCCTCTGGTACTATTCCTAACAGAAAGCAGTAATTGCATTCTCCAACAGCATGTGCTTTGATACGATGAGCAAGTGAATGCCTTCCTCTCTGGTGGCCCAAGTCTTGCAATAGAAGCCTCACTTAGACCAGTTTCTTCAGTATAGTTCAACTGACTTTTTAAAAAAATTTTATTTTATTGAGTTATAGTCAGTTTACAATGTTGTGTCAATTTCCAGTGTAGAGCACAAATTTTCAATTATAGATGAACATACATATATTCATTGTTAACATTCTTTTTCATCTGAGCTACCACAAGATCTTGTATATATTTCCCTGTGCTATACAGTATAAACTTGTTTACCTATTCTATATATACCTGTCAGTATCTACAAATTTTGAGCTCCCAGTCTGTCCCTTCCCACCCCTCTCCCCACCTGGCAACCAGAAGTTTGTATTCTATGTCTGTGAGTCTGTTTCTGTTTTATATTTTAGTTCATTTGTGATCTTTTTTTTTTTTTTTAAGATTCCACTTATGAGCGGTATCATATGGTATTTTTCTTTCTCTTTCTGGCTTACTTCATTTAGAGGGAACATATCTCAACATAATAAAAACTATATATGACAAACCTACAGCCAGCATAGTACTCAATGGTGAAAAACTGAAAAACTTCCCACTAAAATCTGGGACAAGGCTGTCCATTGTCACCACTTCTATTCAGCATAGTCTTGGAAGTCCTAGCCACAGCAATCAGTCAACAGAAAGAAATAAAAGGGATCCAAATTGAAAAGAAGAGGTAAACTTGTCACTATATGCAGATGACATGATACTATATATAGAAAACCCAAAAAGTTCCACACAAAAACCACTAGAACTAATAAAAGAATTCAGCAATGTAGCAGGTTACAAGATTAACGTATAAAAATCAGTTGCATTTCTGTACACTAATAATGAATCAACAGGAAAAGAAAGTAAAGAAACAATCCCTTTTAAAACAACACCCAGAGTAATAAAATACCTAGGAATAAATCTAACCAAGGAGATGAAAGACTTATACATGGAGAACTATAAAACATTGATTAAGGAAATTAAAGAAGGCTTTAAAAAAATTGAAAGATATCTCATGCTCCTGAATTGGAAGAATCAATATTGTTAAAATGGTCACACTGCCCAAGGCAATCTACAGATTTAATGCAGTATGTATCAAATTACCCAGGACATATTTCACAGAACTAGAACAAATCATAATAAAATTTATATGGAATCATAAAAGACCCAGAATTGCCAAAGCATCATTGAAGGAAAAGAAAGAGGCTAGAGGAATAGCCCTTCCAGACTTCAGACAATACTGCAGAGCTACAGTAATCAAAACAGCATGATATTGGTACAGAAACAGACATATAGACCAATGGAACAAAATAGAGAGCCCAGAAATGTAACTTTGGGTCAATTAATCTTCGACAAAGGAGGCAAGAACATACGATGGAATAAAGACAGTCCAACTGACTTTTATTGGACTCCAGCTGGATAGATGCATGGCACTGTCTTAGTCCTTGAACAGGATAGAGAGTCAGTTGTGCTTCCTGCTCTCTCATGCTGACTGTGCAGGGAAGGAGATAAATGTACAAGTAATTTTGGCATAAGGCAGAATGAACTGCAATTTAGTTACTTGCTGAGTGCCGGGAGAATTATGTGTAGTGATAATAAAAGCAAATGCTAGGAGTATTCATATAGTTAATAAAATTCTGTGATGATGGACCTATAAATGGAAGCAAAGATGAAGCTTAAGATGTGTTTGGCCTATAATGACTAGCATTGGGTTCAAATCTTAACTAGAATATGGACCCACAATAATTGCTTTAACCTAACATTAGCACTTTTGAGTGCTTATTATGTGTCAGGTCCAGCCCTCTTATATAGAATATTCCATTGAATTCTCATGCTTTATAAGATAGAAACTGTTGTTTGCTCCATTTACAATTAAATAACAAGCTGAGCGAGATGAAATCAGTCTCCAGTGCCACGTGCTAGTAATGGTGAAGCTGGAGTTAGAAACTGGGTTTGACTTACTCTGAAAGAACTCCATGTTGCTATGTTCCATGTCTGTATATATGGAATGGATGTACCAAGACACACTTATCTCTAGTGTATAATACATTCTGTCCCTTACTGGGGGACAGTATATGATGCTGGTCAGAGTTCTGAGACCAAACTATTTTTCCTCAGGTTTCCTCCTATCACAAAAGAAATGAATTGTCTTGGGCCAAAATTTTACATTATTTTTTGGCAGTATTGGTACCAGGGGTGCCCTTATGCTAGAAATGGCACTGTCAGATGCATGCGCATGAGCTAGGTTTGGGATACTGTGACTGAGTCCAGCCTTGTACTGCTTGTTCCACCACAGGCCAATAAATTGAGAGACAAAGTATTGGAGCAAGGAATAGCAGGTTTATTTGGAAAGCCAGCAGACCTATAAGATGGTAGATTAGTGTCCCAAAGAACCATCTTACCTGAGTTAGAATTCAGGCTTCTTTTATCCTAAGAGAGGAGGAGGGTGTTGCTAATTGCTGCAGACTTCTTGGTGCAGGAATCCTTTGTTGTTGCAGCTGTCCATGTAGGTCTGTTCACACTGGTCCTATAAACTTCCAACAAGACAGTTATTTTCTGTTCTGCAACTTTTTATCTCTATATGAATGGGATAGTGTTAAACCTTTAACACTTGAGAGCCTTGAGAATGAGCTATCGGTCTATTTCAGGCTAGGGGCAACATTCTTTTACAAAGATGCAGAGTTAGCATAACTCAGTGCAGGCAAGAGAGCACAAGGGTTAGCGTGCAGGGAATTCTGGAAGAAGTAGGGTATACAGCAAACAATATGGTAGCTAATAACAAAGTGAAAGTTACATAACCTCCTTCTAATTTGCTTAAAACAAGTCAAAAGTCATCTATCTAAAAATGTAATTCTGAACATGAAGATGTGGAAGGATGTCCACTGGAAAAGTATTACAGTGTGAGATTTGGATTGACTGAACACTAGCATTTGTAACTGATTTCGTTGTGTCCAGTGCTGTCTGAGGTTGTGGCAAGAGGCGTCTCACTGGCTCAAGCAGAAATTATGAGGCGAGATAGTTGCTCAGCCTTTTCATCATAAATGTCGTATCTGGTCTGCCTGAAAGTCAGCAGACCATGCTTTGAGTTATAACTTTTCCACTAAGTTACATTTGTCAGTTTCCTATTTTTTCCTCTGTCTGGTGGGTGTGAAGGCACTCTAACTGTGACTTTGGAAGTCGTGGTTTATTCACTTCAGATCTTTCACTGCTTCATGTGCATCTGCCACTGAGAGGAAGAGTATCCTATGGCCAAAGCTCAGCTGTGAAATGGGAATAATAGTACCTATCCACTCACAGCATTGTTGGGAGTTTTCAATGAGACAGCGGATAGGAAAGCTCTTTAACTAGCTCAAAGTATACATGGTGTTGGGCTGGACACAATGCTTCTACTATTTTAGAGCTATATAGCATTTTTACAGATTTATGTTGTTTTATTCTCACAACACCAGCAATAGGAAAAGAGGGAGCATCAAACCTATTTTACAGATGAGGAAACTGAGGTCCAGAGTGATATGTGACTTATTGGTAATTGCAGAGTAAATCAGCAGAATCAGAACTGGGCTACAGCTCTCCTGTTAGGCATGTACTTTCCTGTTTAAATGTGACATATTACTATTTTGCTTTGAATTACAGAATAATGGAGAACAAGGAAATTGAGTCCTTTAAAGTAGTTTTTTAAATGTCCTGAAAGACAAAAATGTGTTTTTTCCCATTTAAAGCAGATTTTTTGGGACTCATATTTGTTAGGGTAAACCGGGTTATTCAGGAGGTAATTCCTCTTGGTATTTGGTTTTATTTTTTTTGGTGGGCAATTGCATTTTATTTCTCTGCAGTAGGAAAATATCACTGTTGTAAGTGAGGGTTGCAAATGTGAAGACAGGCTCTCAAATAAAAATTGTATGGGGCACTTAGCATTCTGAAAAATATTTGAGTCATTATGTTGCAGTTCTAAAATTGAATCAATGCTATATTTAATAAGACACAACAGGCCATGAATTATTGCACATTAATTCATACCCAGTGTGTTGCTAGGCACATGGCTAAAAGCTGAGTGCAGTCAGTGCAACTAAACATGAATACACCATAATTCACACACCAGAGGGTCCCACTGTAATTATAAAATGCTATTATAAAGGGCTATTTAAAAATATTTAGATGTGTTAAGTTTTATACCTACTTGATTCATGGTATATGGTGTTCTTATAAATTTAGCAGCTTGTTCCCCTTGTCTCATTCCCATAATTCCAAGATTTTTGTGTTAAATTTTGGGTCTCCATTTTTGTCATCAGTAGACTCCCTAAGGCTAGATATCTTATTCAGTGGTTTTCACTTTTCATTTGCGAAGAGACAGAACTTTCTCTTAAGCAAGAAGTGTCATGCCAAGCTGTGTGGAGCAATGTTTTAAATAAAAGGGAGTAGAGAAAGGCTAGAAATTCTACTGCAGTTTCACTGGAGACAAAATGATGTTCGGGCTGGTGGGTGTGGCTGGGTTCTCCCAGGAGGATGCTATGGCACACTGAAGAATACAAAACAGAAGAAAGCCCTGATGCTAGTTCCAGCTATCACAAAGAGGGTGGGTGAGAATAAGTGAAGGGCATGATTGCTCTAGTCTTCTTTCATTTTTAATTCCACAAACTACAGTTTGCAGCAGGAGGATTGTGCTTAATGTTGGTAATTGTTGATAAGCATTTGGAGGAAAATCCAAGTCATTCACAAAGACTTATACAGTACTTCCTCAGTAGGCACCATTTCCAGTGACCCAAAAGTGTAACAGAGGCTGGTGGAATTCTCAAGCAGAGAACTCTGGGTCCTTACCCTCATGCCTTAACATTATGCAAAATTAACATTGTTGTAATGTGTGCAATAAAACTTTATTTTTACATAATATTTAAAAATTACTGTATTTATGAGAGAGGAAATGGTTGACTGGTTCATAGGAGATTTTTATGGACTTATTGACACTTGTGTTGCTTCCTTTGTTAAAATGAATAAGAGGAGAAAAAATCCTAGCCTCTTTTTTTTTTCTGATAATCTATTTTGTTCTTGCCTTACCATATTAAATTGTAAATTTTATTGTCTATTTTATTAAAGTATATCATAAGCTTTACAAGGCAAGATATTAACATAATAGCTAGACTTACATTCTATTAAGAGCCAAACAAACAGGGATATTGCTAGAATTAATGAACCAAGTTTAATATACATTTCTACTACCAAGACTAATTGTAAGAGCTTCCACCTTAATTAGATTCTTTAGTAAAGAAAAATATGCTCAGTTTTTTTGACTGTTTGAATTGCTCAAGTATCACAGGAAATTAGACTTGACCAAGATACTAAGGTTGGAAAAATGAACTTTGTTAAATAATAAACCTATAAATACAAATTAAAGATCTGTATTATCTTGATCATGCATTTACTAGTTGTGATTTTTAATTGCACATATTGTATCGAAACTTCAGCCATTTTAAAACATGTTAAAACTAGTTAAGTTCCTTCAGTAATCTACAAATAAAGCCACTGTGCTTATGTTGCTACTTCTGTTCTCAGTCAAATGTAGTGGCTCTCAAACTTCCAAAGAGCATCGACATCACTTGGAGGGCTTATTAAAATGCAGATTGCTGAACCCCATCCCCAGAGGTTCTGATTTGGTAGGTCTGGGTGGGGCTCAAGAATAGGCTGTTTCTAACAAGTTTCCAGGTTTGTTAGACTGTTGTTGTTGCAGCTCTGGGATCACACGTTGAGAACCACTGATGAATTTTTTTTTTGAAACACAGTTACTGTTTTCTTTGATGTTATTAGCACACCAGTTGGTATTTGTGGAGCCTGAAAGAGGTCAGTTGAGTCTGTGATTTATTTACTTGATGACTAATATAGTAAGTTAATAAATCTAGATTGGAAGAAGAATGTTCAACATAGGATTCCTTGCAAGTTCTGCCCCTTATGGGCATTAGTAAGTCAAGGGCTTTTAGTCACAATGCGTATATGGGCAGTTCCTGGTTTATGAATGGCTTGTTTTCCAAAGTTTGTTGTTTCTTTTTGAATGTTCCACTGATGGCATAACTAACTAGAAAAAAAAATGCCTAGTAAATCCATATATGGCTGAACTACAGTACCATTTGAAGTCTTGTTTCCCACTACTTGTAAGGAAATATGTGTCTCAAGTTAATAATAATTAAAATTTATAAAGCAACTTAAAGTATCCAAAGTGCTTTCATATGTATTACCTCATTTAATCCTCACAATGATTCTATAAGAAGGATTTTCATTGTAATAACTTTAAAGATGTGTTCTGCCTAAGGTCATACAATCAGTATATGGTGGAGTCAGGATTGGATCCTGTGCCCTTTCCATTTGTCATGATACTTCCAAGTGTTACCTAGGACCTTGAGAGTCTGGGCCTGGAAGCCTCAATCACTGAACCTAAGTGTGGTTTTTCACTCTTTTAACCTGAATTTCCTGGCTTAGCACCTATTGATCTTGGACCTAGAATTCCTACTTGTTCCTTTGTACCTAATCCTTGATACTTCTCTACTTCAGCTGTCCTTTCTGGATTTAACCTGTAGGTTACTGACGTAATTTTCATTTACCTTTCCTGTCTGCCATTCAGGCTCTGTTTTAACCCAAGAGTTCAAGCTCAACACAGAATGATAAGGAAAGCTGAATAGAATGTTTCTTCTTGAAACACAGATTATCTTACACTTAATATTAACAAGTGTTTCTCCAGCTTTAATTCAGAAAGTTGATCATTATGCCAGTGGACTAGATAGATTTTTGGTGTGATTGATGTATTTAGGGAAGTCAAATCATCATGATTATGGCAATATGCAAGGTCCCCACTCTTAGCACAGAGCACCAGTGTGTAAGCATATGGTTTACAGAGTCAATATCTTTGAGTTATTATTATTGTTCAGTAAAATAAAGAGCAATATTAGATGCTGGATGCCAACTGAGGATGCCATTCTGACAAGGCACATTCCTGGCATTAAGAAGATTTCAGCCTCATAGTCCTTGAGGCTGTTTTTTTCCATATACCTTTTATATCACATAAAGATGACTTAATCTTCAGTTGTCCAAAGTGCCAACTGCAATGGTAGACAAGTGAGGTGACCAGCAGCCTCAATTAGCACAAATGAAGGTACATACCATTAAGGGGAAGAAGAATATGTGGCATGTCTGTCTGACTAAAGAAATGCGAGTGATGAAAGGGCAGCGCCACCAGAAACAAGGGGGCCGAGGTCGCCTTCAGGCCCATGGAGAGTTAATATTAGCCCTCTTCAGACATGAAAAATAATAATTAAACACTGCTTGTCAATTAATGCCAACTTAAAGAAAGGCCCTACACTTAGATTAAGTGAGGAGCAGGGCTTGCTTGAGAATAGCAAGAAAGGAGGAGGGAAAAGGGTATAAAATAAAAGAAGAGATAAGGTGAAAAAGGAGAATGATTAAACACACATGTACTTTCACAGAGTTGGGGCACTCATATTTCTAATTAGAATTTCAATGCAGGAGCCCAATTTAACCTTAGGGAGTCTTTATATTCATGTCACTGTTGTACACAGCAATCAGTTCAACTCTGGCATCTCACTTGCAAGTTGAATTTTCATATTACATTAGTGGCACCCCATTCTTTTTGTGTTTTTAATGGATATTTTCTTTTTTAGAGCTTTAGTATGTGTTTTGCCTTCTAGAAAATTCTATGCTGAGAGGAACAATAGCCATTTAGATACTGAAATTCAAAAGAGTCAGTGGCTTCTTGACATTAACCCATTTCTTTCTTGATAAATGTAGTTATGGTACTTATGGAATCGTTGTTGTCAATCATGTCTGCTTGAGTGAATTTAGAGAAATAATCAATGTATGTTCTGCTAAATAGCCTGGTGCACTATGCAGTAGATGGCAAATAAAAGAATGCAGAATTCTGTCTCCTGTGACTGACGAGTGATTAACAAGCTGCCTCAAAACTGACTTCCTCTCAAGTCTCTGAAATGGAATTTTGACTTTGTCCTTCTCTTCTATTGTCTTCAGCAGATTCATGTTTAACTAGCAATTTCTAATTCTGGAATATATTACAGAACCACAGCCTATCACTCTATATAGCTAAAGGACAATAGTTATAGTCCTCCTTCTTACCAAATGGAATACTGAAACCAGACAGATTAAATATTTTGCCCCAAATCAGATGGCTCATTAAGAAGTGATTCTAAATCATACCATGTAGTATAGAACTTGGCACATCATTAACTCTTCTCAAGCAGGAGTTTATGAATTTCCATGCTGTTACTTTTTGGAAAGCACTAATATAACACTCTTTATTGGGTCAGATCTAAGTATTATCAAGGCCTATAGTTTGTCTCTGGTGATATCAGCAAGAGGGTATTTCGTCGTGACTCTTACTTCTTCAAAGTCCTGATTTTCTTCTGAGATCTCAGAAACTAAATGTGTGTTGGACTGTCCATCTCGATATATGCACGATTTTGTCTGGCTAGCAGTATGGGGCCAGAATCGGGAACCAATACAGACTCTCAGTGGGCCTGCCAACTTAGAGCAATGATGATCGGCAGAGAGGTGCATCCTGTGCACTTGGGTAACAGCCATAGATCCAGACAAAAGATTGTGAATCAGGGTAGCAGATAGGAAATGATGGGGAGATTGGCAATTAACCCAGGACATCTTGAATTTCTCAGTCTAAAGAGACTGAAGGAAACATTGATCACTGCCTGGGTATGTGTGCTGGATAGCAGGACACAATCAGGGCTAGTGTTGGACCCAGTGCATTCTAAGAGTTTACAGATTTCTAGTGATTTAAATGCAAATTATAATAAAGGTTCAGAAAAAAGTGTTTCAGGGGAATGAAAGTGAATTCCTCTAAATTCACTAAATCAAACAAAGGACAGGGGAAGACTCATGGTAAAGACATCTGAGCTGAGCCCTGGAGGATAAATAGGAGTTGGACAGGAGATGGAGTGCGAAAGAGAAGACAATAACAAGATGAGCCTAACCTGGACTTGGGAAAGTGCTAGGCCATAATTCAACAGTGTCTTAAGAGGAGAGATGTGGGTATATGTGTGTGATGTGTGTGTGTGCTCACACGTGTGCATGAGTGAGTGCATATGTGTGATAAATTCATGAAGATATACAGGAGAAAACCTTGGATGATTTAATTTTATAATATAATACAATATAATAATACAATATTATAATTTTATAATAAGAATCGTTCAGTCACAAGTATGTTTTAGTATTGTACCTGCCAACAGTATACAGAGTTGAATACAGGGAGAGAAGTCAGTTACAAAGTTAATGCATAAATTTAATCTGGAGGTAATAAAGACCTGAGAAATGACATGGCAGCTGGAAATGTAAAGGAGGAAGTGGATTCAAGGGATAATGTAGGGTTTACAATTAAAAAATATTTGTAGGCCAATTGAAAGAGGGTAATAAAGAAGAGGAGTTATCTAAAATGACTGTTATTTTATACCAGAACAAAATGCGTTCCCAATGACATTAACTGAAATAAGGAAAAAAAGAAAGGGAAGTTTCAGGGGTTGGAAAATGGGATACTTACTCAATTCTGGAAATATAGAACTTGAATCAGTATGTACTTGTTACTTGTCCAGGTCCACCTGTAAGTCCCAGTCACCCCTGCCACACTGAATAGTTGCTTGGCTGCACGCAGAATATGGAAGGTGTGAGTAAGGCCTCTACCAGGGTTGGAGGAAGGGCAAGCACAAAGTCTTGTGTTTTCTGGGCCTGAACAGCCCCTACAAACTGCAGCAGAACACTCAGGTGTGAGGACCAGAATGCTGTGTGTCCTGTGGAAGAGCAGCACCCCCAAGGAAGTGGCCTTACTGGCTCCCAGGAGCTGAGGGGAAGTGGATCAGGTGAATGTAGGCACCTTACTGTGGAGGCTTGAGGAATCCCAGCCTTGACTGCAGGGGAGAGTAGGGAGATGAGGGGCTTCCTTCTAATGACCAGGTAGCACACAGGCAAACTGATTGCTGGAGAAGGTCGGTGGCAGAATGCTCTTTAGGGCACACCAAACTCTGGATGTGAGGTCTGAGAATGAGTCAGAAGTTGGCAAAGAAAACTAGGGGATCCAGCAATGATAGAAAAACAGCATGCAGAATATGTAGCTCCTAAAAGAACCAGAGCTGCTGGGGAAGACTGAAAACGACTTGAACAGAAATTGATAGGAGAACTTGAGATTCAAATGTAGTATAAAACCTCCCAAATTTATAATTTTTAGATTAAAAAAATCAGTACATGAATTGGAGGAGAAGTTAGTCATCATTGAATTCTGAATCAGTGGGCTGGAAAATTAAGTAGGAAAATGAAAAACACCTCAGAATAGAAATGAGAAGCTAGAGAAAACAGGAGGGAAAAGATAAATGATTTTGGAGGACAGGTATAGGGCACTCAAGATGCAAATAGGAGTCCCATAAGGAGAAGTAGGAATCAATGCAGAAGAGGCAATAATTAGGCAAATAATAGAAGACAATTTCCCTGTTCTGAAGGAAGATATGAGCCAGAGATTCAAAGGGCTTACTGAGTTCCTGGCATGATTATCAAGAAAAAAGCAATCGAGGCATAGCCCAAGAATCTCTCTGAGTGCAAAGGATAAAAAGGAAACTATAGATTCCCAGAGAAAAGGAACAAACTGTTTTTAAAATAAATAAGGATCAAACTGGCAATTAGATCTCTTATCTACAACACTGGAAAATAGAAGGCGAGAGAGTGAAGTCCAGAGAGTACCAAGAGAAAAGAAGGCAATCCAAAATTTCTTCATCCAGCCAAAATATTCCTTACTTGTTCGGGAGAAAAAATCTGAGGATGCCAAAGGATTCAGAGAATGTATTATCTACATAGTATATCTGGGGAGAATATTCAAGAAAATCTCTAATGAATAATTGAATAATTGAATGAGAAAAGATGATAAATGTATATGTGTAAACGTGTGTGTGTGTGTATTATGGTAGCATGATGGGAGCATATAATGTAAGTGCTGAATAAAGATTCTTGAAATAGAAGTAATATGACTAATAATGTAAACTTTAGGATTGGGGCCTGGCATGGTGTGGTGGAAAAAAAGGGAAGGAAAATCATTCTAATGAATAGTGATTTAATCTAATCACCAGGATCTTGTTTTATTTATAATTTTGAGATTTGTTCATCATTAATTTTTGCATGTAATAATTATTTTAAAAAATTGCATCAAATATCACTTATTTTTATTACCAAGTGTTTTGGTGCTCTCTTAAATTTTGTGCCCGAGCCTTACC
Organism: Vicugna pacos; assembly: GCF_048564905.1. Taxonomy (NCBI): domain Eukaryota; kingdom Metazoa; phylum Chordata; class Mammalia; order Artiodactyla; family Camelidae; genus Vicugna; species Vicugna pacos. Next base: position 38,356,490 of record NC_132992.1, on the reverse strand, counting down.
CTCGTCTCAGCTCTGCCAGCAAAAATAAGAAAATGAAAAAAGAGAAAACAGCAGAGTCACAAAGCCAAGTAAGAGGAAAGTGTTAAGAAGGACATCAATGGAGGTAGCATACGGTATGGTCTCAGCACAGTTCATGGGGTCTTGTGCTGGGCAAGTTGTGGTACTAATTGTAGTAATCTAGTAGAGGTAAAGTCTAAATGAGTAGTTAGGAAGTAGACGCCAAGGATAAAAACAAGGATTAAGCAAGGTATTACTTTTATAAATGAGAAAGTCAATTGTTAACAATCCCAATAAGCTTTTGTCCTTAAGGATGATATCATGAAATTTTTTTATGAAGAGAAATCACTGGGACTTAGAGCATCACCGAAAGCAAATAGCTCCTACTCATCTTGGCTATTGAGGCAGCTCTGAGATGAAAATGGTCTTTGAAAGAAACTTTCTAGGAAGTCCATGTCTCCTTGGATGTCTCATAGCCTGGAAAACAAAACAGGCTTTCAAAAATCATTGTTATGTCACTCTCAGATGGGTAGCCATGACTGTGGAAAATCATGTGTTCTTCTTTCTTGTACATCCTTCATTACACACATGCACTTCTAAAGGAATAAAAATAGGTAACTTAGACTCTTTTTTTTTTATGGCCCCTCTTCAGACCAGACTCCATTTAGGACCTGCTCTTCCTGTACACACTTTGAGAAGGGTTGCCAAGGAAACCTGAAACAAAGACTACTTCATGCACTCAAAGCAGGAAAATGCATCAGAACCTCAAATCTTTATACATTACTGCAGATTGGCAGGCTCCTTCTTTTCTCTAACTGGAGTTTTAAAGAACAGCCTTGCAGCACTTCACATTAAAAAAAAAATCTAGGATACAGTTGATAGTTTCTTCTCTTATCTTTTGGCTACTTTTCAAGTGTTTTCGCCATTATTTCACAGTTTATGTATTCAAAAGTAAACATTACAATAATAGCTACTCTTCATTTGAAAAAATGAAAGGCTTAAATAAAGAAAATGTAGTTTTCATTCCATATTGGCTTCTGTAGCACCACCTTTAACAAATATTGCTATGGCTTTTATGTTAATTTTAGAACTCCTAAGTCTGGTGCAGCTGTCAATAGAACAGATCTGTTGTTGCTTGTCAGAGTGTATAACCCAGTAACCTGCTAACACCTCGAAATCTTATATACAGATTGGCTAGTTGTAGGAATTAATTGTCATAACTGAATAAAGGTCATTTTCAATACTGCAAATTGATTGATTTGATTTGATTTATTAAATTGTCTTTTGCATCATGTTCCTAGAACAGGAGGAATGCACCGTATTAAGCAAGAGTGTTTGGGTGGAAATAAAACCCTGATACTTGGCTAGTCACATGGGCAATGCATGGCTAGATAAAAATAAACAGATTTTTTATTACAGAAGGCATATATTGTATAAGCAGAGGGGTGATAGGGTAGCAATGACCTGGTAAAAGCTAAGGAGAAATGGAGGTACATAGAGGAAGGGTTTGGAAACAATGGTCACTGAAATAGGATCTTAATCTGAATATGTGTGTGCATGTGTGTTTTCCACACAAAATAGTTTGACTTTCCCTTTGGTCATCTTGTTCTAAAGGGCACTATTTTGTTGTCTGTATCTTGCCTTAAGGTATTATTCTTGAGAAACCACACAGTCTCTGGGAAAGAGATAAATGTGATGTTGTGAGAAGCAGAGGGACTCAACACCAGCCACCTGAGTCAGATGGAGGCAGCCCAGAGAGGTAGCGCTTCAAGAGGTGTGCAGAGGATAGCAGCTATCATGTGATAATCATATCCTTAGAGAATCACAGATCCAGAGCAGTACCTCTTGCTTCACAATGCCCCAGGGTGTGATTATCTTATGATAACCATCTTAAAGATGTCTTTTTGGCTCAATTAACACATATTTCCATGAAAATTAGCTATCAAGATGAGTTACCAAATACAGAGATTTAACATGACAGGTTAAAATAGTGCTGATGTCTCCATCCAATTATTGCAATTTGCACTCTGGACAAGGAAAACTACTTGGATGAGTGACTCAACTTGCTAACATTTATAAGTTTTGTAATTGTGTATGATTACCAGATTTCTACATATTGGGCAAACTCTATCTTTTCACTGGCAGAGCTGTCTATTTGAAAGGCAAACCCAAGCAGGTTTACATAAGTGTCTTCGGCCCCCCCTCAATTTGTTCTGTTTGGACCTGCCCTTGATCCTTCCCCAGCGATCCCAATACATTTTCTCATCCATTCTGTGGCATGCAATGGGAAGGAGCCAGGCCACTTGCTTTTTGAACACTTACTGGCACAGAGTAAAACACACTTGTCATGAGTACACATCGGCTGGGAATGTTCCTGAGAGTAAATGGGGAAGCAAAATGAGAAAAAGTTTGTGCATGGTTGAAGAAGTGGGTATTGATCTGAGTTCCTCCAGGTTCCTGGTAGAGTGCTGTAATAACTTTATGGACCGTGTGTTCCTTCTCTGAAAGTGAGCAGATCCATTCAGATCATCTCTAACTTTCTTTCCAGCTCTAAAATTCTGTGCTTCTGCAGTGAAAATACATATGAACTTCTGATAGATGAGGATGCTAAATGGTTAGGCCTTTCTTAAATGTCTGAGGCAATAGTTCTCAACCAGAGGCAGGGACAGTTGACAATGTCTGGAGACATTTTTGGTTGTCACACTGAGGAAGAGTGCTACTGGAATTTAATGGATAGAGGCCAGAAATGCTGCTAAACATCCTAAAATGCACAGGACAGTGCTGTGCCTCCCACCCCACCACCAAAAAAAAAAAAAAAAAAAAAAAATCAGGCCCAAATGTCAAGTGCTTAGGTTGAGAAATCTTGCTCTAGGGCAAGTTCCTTAACATCTGTATTTCTTAGTTTCTTCATCTGTAAAACGGAGACTTTGATACCAGCCTAACTGAGTTTTTGTGAGAATCCATTGAGGCAATACATGTAAAGCAACTAGCACTGCCTGGAATGTAATAAAGACTCTCTAAGTGTCGGTAGTAATCATTAACTTAAAAATTAATAGTGCTAAAAATATTTTAAAAAGTATTTGCTGTACACTTGGAAGAAAATTTCTTTCAAATCATTTTTCCAACGTTCAATAAGTATGCCAACAACTTGAGAGTCTTCCTGGACCTCCAAAACAGTCACAGTACTCATAATGTGGTCCCTGAACCTCCTACATCAGCATCACTTGAGAATATGTGAGAAATGCAAATTTTTGAGTCCCATCCCAGACCTACTGAATCAGAAACTATGATGGTGGGGTGCAGGAATCTGTTTATAAATCCTCTAGGTGTTTCTGATACAAGTTAATGTTTGAGAACCACCTTGGGAATAATTCCTCAAAGCAGGAATTGAGTTTCATCGTTTTAATTACTTCAGACACCTGGTTGAGTGCCTTGTATGTGGTAGGTACTTGGTAACATGATAATGGGATGAAAAGCTAATTCATGAGCAGGACCTGATCCTACATTTTCAACAATTGTCCCCACAGCTTGGAGTTGACTGATGTTGACAGACACAACTGAATTACACCCACAGGCCCTAATCTCTCTCTGTCTGCCTGTACCAGGTGTAAGGCAGCCCACCTGTGGGCTAAAGAGGCCACTTGTGCTTACAAGCTGAGACCTGCCGGCACAGCTCAAGTGATCCTACACCTTGGTTAGGGCCAAACAGAGAGAGAGGTTTCATTAGAAATAATTAAACTCAAATGCAACAAACCTGGAGTTCAACAGAACTGCATCTGTGGCTGTCATCAAATCATTCTTTTATTTTTATTGGAGGGATTTTACAACTCATGGACAAGTATTTGGGGGATGTTTATATGTATATGTGGATAATGATGTGAATGTCATTTTCTGAATCTCCTTTTCAACATTCAAAATGGAATCATCCTGAAAATATGAATCACATTGTAGAAATATGGAACCACACAAAAAATGTTAATTTAAAATTAAACTCATCCTCTACTGTAGTTGCATAAATCTACAAGAGGGAATTCAGAGAATTAATCACAGTAAGACTTGTTGAAACCCTGCTGGTACATGAGTCAACATGTCTAGTGATAGGTTTTTAAATTATAAACATTGAAAGTAAATATGAAGCCACAGCAATCAGAGAAGAAAAAAAATAAAAGGACTCTAAATTGGAAAAGAAGTAGTAAAACTGTTACTGTTTGAAGATGACATGTTACTATACATAGAAAATCGTAAAGTCACTACCAAAAAACTATAAGAGCTCATCAATGAATGGTAAAGTTACAGGATACAAAATTAATACGCAGAAATCAGTTGCATTTCTATATACTAACAATGGAATATCAGAAAGAGAAATTAAGGAAATAATTTGCCGTTACATCAAAAAGAGAAAAATATCTAGGAATAAACCTACCCAAGGAGGCAAAATACCTGTATTCTGAAAACTGTAAGACGCTGACGAAAGAAATTGAAGTTGATAACCTATAATGGAAAAGAATATGAAAGAGAATAGATACGTATATATGTCTGAATCACTTTGCTGTACACCTGAAAGTAATACAACACTGTAAATCACCTATACTTCAATTAAAAAAAAAAGGCTGTATGTACAACATGGGAAATATAGCCAATACTTGGTAATAATTGTAAATGGATAATAACCTTTAAAATTGTATAAAAATAAAGCAAAGAAAAAGAAAAAGTAAATATGAGGGAGGAAGCATATTTGGGAGATGGTTTTTAAAAGTATATTTACAAAAGTATTCACTACATAACAATATATATTGTGTGTAAGTTATAAAGCACAGTTATAAACTGGACACCAAAGAGGTCACCATTACACTTAGCAGAACATTACCAGTGTTATTGAAGCTTCCTTTAGGTCAGTTGTCCTTTGCAAACTGCTGACTGCCGTCTGTCCTTTACCCTGGTAACCACTATACTGAATTGTGCTTTAAAAATAATTTTAATACATATGTATTTATTCATAACTTATTTTTAGAGTTTGCTTGTTTTTGAACATTGTTATAAATGATATCATAGTATATGCATTCTTCTGTGATGCACTTTTCATTCAGTATTATTCACATAGTTATGAATTCTCTGTTGAATTATAGTCCATTTTATGACTATATTACAGTTTATTCATTCGCCTGTCCAGTTTGGGGATTGAGTGATTGATTTTTGATGGTACTAATCGGAGAAACTCTTGCATGTGTATATATCCTAACCTCTTCATCTGGAAAACAAAGTTGTTCAATGAATTCTTTAAACCATACATTCCAAGGTGCCTTCTAGTCCTTGCTTTTTGGTGATTTGTGATCTTTACATATGTCTTTTTAATCTACTAGATATGAGTTCTTTGTGGGCAGAAATATGTCTATGTCTTTTCTATTTTTCTAGCATCTTAGACAAAGCTTGACCCATAGTAGATACAGTAGTGGGAATGGATGTAAGATGACAGAAAGGCAACTCAAACTGGATTCATTTTTAAAGGGATATATTGGTTGATTTACCTGAAATTTCAGAAGTAATCCCAAGAAATGTCAGGCTCCTATGATCAGAGCATTCAGCCTCTAAGAAAAGAGAGACTCTCTTTTAGCTCTTGCAGAAGTTTTTGGATCCACTTTCATTGGCCTAAGTTGGTTTATTTACTCATCCCTCTACCAGTGATTGTGGTTCCAGGTTATGAAATGCTATGAGTTCCTTATGCCCATGTCACATATTCCACCCCTGGGACCCAATCCAAACTGTCTTTACTAACAGTGGGAATGAAGAAGTTCTCTCAAAGCAAAATGAGGGGACCCAAAAGTGAATAAATTGATGTAAAAACATATAATAGATGCTGAATAAATTCTAGTTGAGTAAAAATGATAGAAGAAACATAAAAGTAAGTTAAAAAATTACACAAATAGGAATTGATCAAAGGTTGTAGGGATTTAGCAAGGATTCAGTTTACAAGATGATCCAAGGGACATATTATAATGGAAACTCTTTTCTTAGTGGTAAAAATGAGAAAGGGGAAGGGAAAAAGACAAGAGTTTTGATTGTTTTCAGCATAAACTCTGGGGCTATGGGCTGAATGCTTAAGGGATGCTAGAGGTAATGAGACAATGAAAACAAGTGGCCTGGAAATGGCAGGTAAACATTGGTGGGATATGAAGAGAGGTTAATAAGAAGCCTAAGCAATGGCATCAATGTGGTGTCAAGAAGAAAGCTGAATATGTAGAAGGAGGGAGATAGAATGCAGGGGTTACTATCGCCAATTTGAAATTGACACATCCAATTTGATTTCATTGAAGAAAATGATTTTTGTCATTTTATGTTCCCTTAGCTCTGCAGGCTCTACTTTGGGGATATGAGAACATTTCTCCTATTGAAAAGGTAGAAGATTAAGGTGTAGGAAATACTTTGTTTTCAAAGGGTTAATATGCAGTGACTGTAAAAAGAGATACATGCAAGGCATATATTCTCTCTAGATATCATCATCATCATCATATTTGATAATAAACATAAGTCAGAGCAAAGAGAGAAATCTCTATGTCCTTAGCCATAAGCACAAGAGATACTTCTATAATTTAATTTTCATAGGTTCAGAGTGTGAACTTAAGACTAAGTTAAGTCTTGCATTCAGAGAAGGTATTTATGACTTCTCCATAACGAGAAAAAGTCATGCAAAGCATAGCAACAGAAGGAAGAATATTTTTTTCTCTTAAAGCTGTGGACCTTCAATTAGGTGGGATTGTTTCCCTAGGAAACAAGGTAGTGATAAAGAACTCATGAACTTATTAGGCCTGGGTGACTCTGATGTGATCATGTCCACTTCTCATGCCATTGGTCCCTGTCTACTTTCTAATTGTTTGTGCTCCTTATACAATGGGATTTCTTACGTTTCATTCTTGGAGTTATTTCTCTTTCCTCTTCTTTCCCAGAAGTCTTCATCTGCTCTTATTTCTCACCTATTATCTCTACACAGATGATCTCAGATAGTTATCTCCCGATACAGAGTTTTACGTGCCAGTAGGATGTCCTCCACACATCTTAGACTCAACATATCCAAAGGCAACCTACTCATTGTCACTGCATGAGAATTGCTTATCTTGATTTCCTATTTTATTTAATGATATCAAAGTCTCCTAGATTTAAAATAGAGTCATTGGTAACCTTTTAGAAATTCTCCCTGATATCTAAGTTGTTTAATTTTTGTCATAAACAGATGTTAGAACCTGTCTTCTCTTTTCTATTTCTACTGCTGATACCCTAGCTAAGTCTGTTGTTACCTCTGGTCTGCTTTTTTGCATTAGCTTTTCCTCGCATCTTGTCTGTCCTACCATTAATCGATCATTTGCACCAAGGCCAGATTAATTCTCCTATAGTACAACTTTAATTTAACCTGGTACCCAGGTTAAAGGCAAGAACAAAAAGTAAAAACAAAAGCAAAACTTCGTTGGCTCCCTACTTCCTACATAATTTGGAATACACTGTCTGGTATTTGATGCTCTCTACAATAGACTATCAATTTATCCTTCTAGTTTTACCTTCTACTACTACCCAGTTTTTGCCCTTCACTCCAGCCAGTTATTCATCATCATCTACACATTTTCTTTTATAATGCCTTTGCTCTATACAGAATGTTAATAACTAAATCTTTTACAGGATTTACTATATTCCATACTATAATCTAAGCACTTTGTTTTAGTAATTTATTAAATTATTACAACTATCCTAAGAGGTATGTATTATCACTAGCTCCGTTTTTCAATAAGGAGATCAAGATAAGAGAGTTTTAAGTGATTTGCCCTAAATCACCCAGCTAACTGATAGTAGAATCTGAATTGGAACCCTGGCAGATCCCATGCTCTTCGTCACTATGTTCTTTGCTTCTCTTGTCAAATTCCTAACCATGCCTCTGCGCCCATCAAAATCCTCATTATCCATCAGGGCGCATAAAAATGCTGCTTCTTCAATGATGCCTATTTTGGTCTACACAAATAGTGATGGTTTTCGTCTGCTTTGAACAGCATAACAATTTGTTTTCCACATTTCTCCCACTATATATACCATGAATGATAATTTACTTTCTCTGCTATTTTTATTCTTCAACTCAATAAATAAGGACCTGCTCTTGCTCTCAAGGAGGTCATAATCCTTTGTCTTGAAGCATCTAACAAAGAAATGTCCAGTATTTAATTAATGTTTATTAGAATTAATGTACCTGAAATCAGTAAAAGACTCATTCCCAAGCCTCCAAATCAAGTCAGATAAACTAAAATGTTTAATGCACTTTTTGAAAAATTCAAAATTGTTTGTAGTATGGTATAGTTGATATCTGTTTAAGGCAGACTTTTAGCATTACTTTATATTCAACTTCAACACATTTTGATTTTTAATTCCATACCAGAGTTATTCAGCAGTTCAAAATTATGAATATAAAAACAAGGGTGATTTATTGTGTTTTTTGTTAAACCTTGCTAAACTTTACACTTTTGCATAAACTTCAAATAAAGCATACTGGAAACCCTTCTATGAAAAGCTACAGGATGGATTAAGCATTTGACTTGTCCTTTGTTTTAGGTATTCTATTCCTTTGCTTTGTAATGCTTACCCACGGTCTTGTTCGTATCTTCTAGTCCCTTGAAACACACTTTTAAAAAAAGGGCTTCAGTGCAACAAGTATTTACACTTGTTTGGGTATAATACTGAATAAACAGAAAGGTTTTTACTTCAGGTGTCACCATGAACGTAGTGAACCACCTACAAACTCATTACTGGGCCCCTAGTCTTTAGGTTCAATTTAAGCCCTCAGGCTAGGACAAAGATAGAAAATGTCAGAGAACCAGGAATCAGTTTAGAAGAGGATGCCCAATCTTCCAAAAGATAAGGCTTCATTTTGTGGGATTTGCCCCAGATCTTCATCCTATCTCCCCATTTCTCTTATTGTAAAAATTAACATTCAGCTGTGGATTTTCTTCCTGGAACTATTTCTTCAGGTAATCCAAATGTGTATATGTCTGTTTGTCACACATTCTACAATGAAAGTGGCAAATATTTGGGATGTTGCGAGCATCAGTGGGACCATTTCCTCAGTCCCGTGCTCCACTTTGTGGATTATGAACTTGGCCTTAAATGCACAGTGAATAGAGAAGACAGTCACTAATGTAGAATGGACAATTGTGCTAATAAGATTGCTAACACAAGTTGAAGTTGAGATTTCTGCATATAAATAAGGTAAGAAGCAATCAGGCAGCACCTACTTGAAATCAATTGCTAGAGGGTCTGAGTATCTAGAGGAATTATATTCTTTTATCAGTGGATTTTAATTTCTAATTTAAAAAAATTTATTTGTATAGTAGAGTGTGTATGTGAACTCTGGCTGTCGTGAACCAGGCAACATTTATAATAGAAGATGAATCCCCTTCTTAGAAATTGTGTTATTGACTCAACTTTAAAACTGAAGATTGTCTTATAGTCTCTCAGTCATAGACTTTTTTGGCTGAAATTGTGTGAAATTGTAGTACTGATGGGAGAAGAGAAAGAGACTTTTAAAGACCAAGACCTGTAAGAGAATTGAGGGAAGAGTTTATGGCCAGGTGTAGTTTTTTGTTGAATAATCCACCTGTTTGGGGAAGTCTTCCCTTACAATGGAGTCCATAGATTGCAGTATGATATCCATGTATGACTGGATGAAGGGCTCTTTTTGGTCAGTTATGTCAGTAGAATCAAATTAGATCATCAGTAGATGACAGATGTCATGCCCAGTTCAGAGTGCCATTTGGTTGTTGGTCAGTATGCCATTACAATATTTGAACACTCTAATACCCTACAATGAAGTTTCATGTTTTTCTGTGTTATCAAATTAAATATCTCAGTTTCTTTGCTAATTTAATTTTATTTATTAATTTTATATAGGAATATATATGCTATATATAATATAATTGTATCAACTTCTATTTTTCCTAAAGATATAATTATTTGAATAAATGAAATAAGATGGTGAACCTTAAAAATGTTATATGGAACCAAAATATTACCTAAATATTTTAATCATAAATATGAATGCTTCTTGGAATAATGATTTCATTTCATTCAAGTCAATTTAGCACATATTTTTTGAGGTCTGAGTAAGTGCCAGGTAGTGTATTAAGTAGGTACTGTGATGCTTAGCGATTAAGACATAGTCTCTGTCATCAGCAACTTTGCATTAGGGAAGGAAGCCAACATTTATAACACATATGAGCCATGCACAAGGAATTTGTTATCAATGTATATAATTGAATTAAATATCCATTAGTCTCTGAACCCCTTGTCACTGGAGGGAGTTTTTGCTGTCATTGTAGCGAATACAACATTTAGTACATGCCAGGTTCTCAATAAGTGCTTGCCAAATAAGAGAATAAATAAACATCAGTTAACTACCCAGTGGGCATATTTTGCCTCAGTCATTTGTAAAACCAAAAATCGTTATATCTTTGTGAGCCCTGATACTTTTTATAGAAAAATAAAGGCAATAGTTATTATTTATTTGGTATTCATCCAGTGACAGGCACTATGCTAATAGCTTTAAGTATATAGTCTTATTTCATCTTCACAATAATCCTGAAAGGCAGATATTATTTCACAGATGATAAAGTTTAGCAAAGTCCAGTAAGTTGTCTAAGATCCCATAGCAGGTAAATGTAAGATACAGGATTTAAAGCCAGGGTTGTCAAACTCCAAAGCACATTTTCTTGACTGCTGTATAGAATAGTGGTTAAGACTCTTTTAGAAAAGGCCACTAACTTTGAAGAAACAGTTTATTAAGTTTTCAGAGTTTTACTTCTATAATAAAAAAAATTACTAAGGATAATGTGGAAATTATTTCAGTCAGTGGAACAAAATAGTACTGGTGTTGACAGAGACTTTCAACCCATCTGGTCGGACAGGGCAGGGCATGATCTCATTCCCACAGTGCTGGACAGGAGTGTAAATGTAACTGGGCAGCAGAGGAGTGTGGTGGGGGTGGTGGGCTCAGGCACACTTGCTGAAGAGCGGGGCTTGTCATGGGCAGTTAGGTTTATTGGAGACGTGAGGTTTGTGTGGAGACATGTCCATAAGCACAACCAAGACAATTGCTTTTTTTTTTCTCCCTAAGTTTTTAAAGCCACCTTCCAGCCTTACCATACCTTTTCTTGCTGTACCTCTTTAAGTGGTGGCTCCCTCTGCATTAATGTAGTGCTGTAGAGGTGAGGCTGGGGCCTAGAATTTCACAAGGGTGGTGGTACAGGGTGGAAGAGGCTGGTTGCAGTGCTATTTCTCTCCTGACATACTTGGATCTTTAGCACCATTAGGAGAAGCCCAACAGGACTAGGACTCTGTGTGAAGTGTAGTCACACCCGAAGACTTGTCCCGGGGGGCTGGGGGGAGCTCTAAGGCAATGCATAACCAAGTTAGCAGCACTCTACTTTCTCTCAGAGTAGGATGCCCTCCACTTGAGTTAATACGGCTTAGTGAAAAAAATGTTCAAAGGCGGGAGGCTTTGGTTTCTAGAATTTTACCACTAACTGATCAACAACCTTGTATTAATCAGTATACCTCTTGGGGGTTGTTTCTTCATCTTTAACCTGTGGGACCTGGATTAGATAATTTCTAAAAATCCTCATGGCCACTAGAAAGATAAACAGTACCTGGAAACAAATTTGGCTTAAAGCAGTCTCAAGTGGCTTTGCCACTTTATTAGCTGTGTAAATCTAGGCAACCATTACACAAACACACATACACACACGTACATAATGTTACATTGGAATATGAATCCTATTTTCTGTACCTTATAGGTTTGTTGGGATAATCAAATTGAAATAATGTTTATGAAAGTATTTCATAAACTGTGAAGTGCTTTGCAAAATTAAGATGCTATAAAATTTTACATTTATTCTCCTAACCACATATTTATATTATTTGTGTAACTGGAATGTGATATTAGATAGTATCTGAGGAGCTAAGATTCAGCCATTCTCACTTTATCAAAATACGTTCATTTTAAAACAAGTTCATGGACATATTAAGGTGTCAAGCAACACCTCCGACAAATAGTGAAATACCATCCTATGCATCATAAGGTGCCATAAATTCATGCAAAGTATGATGAAAAGAGATTTAAAGATCTTCTGAGAGTTTAACACTAGTATTCCATTTAGCCATTCACATGTATAAAATAACATTCAATGGACTATACTTTTTTTGAAATCATTAAAAACTACCCATTTTAAAAATAAGGCATTATGTTAGAGGAAGGAGGCTTAAAAAATTAAAATGATTTTTACAGGGTGACAGAATCAGTAAGATTTGCAATTTAACTCACTTGAAACTGAGGCATATGCAGATGATAACTTCTGATCTCTTTCATTGTGTTGGGCATATTCTCTATTTTAAATTGGCTTAGCAAAAGCCTTATTTACTCATTTATGTGAATGAGACCTGAGTAAGTCTCTGGATCTCAGTTTCCACTTTCATATAATGAGGAGGCCATTGTTCCTTTGAACCTAACTAGGAAGTGGGATTAAAAAAAACAATATCACAGCAGTGGTGGGATTGAGGTGGGTGATGGGGTTGAGATTGTTAATCTGACTGAGTTTGAATCCTGGCTCCACACACTTATTGCAGTGGGGGCTTACTTATTATTCAGCTCTTTAACCCTCCTTCCCTCACCTTTAGTAGGATAAAGTAATAAACTCTTTCACAAAATTATTAGGGGTAGTAAATGAACCAGCTCTGTAAAGCAGTTGCTTCTCAGCAAACTGTAGCCATTATTGTATGACCTTGAGCAATTTATTTAAACTTGCTGTATGTCAGTTACATCATTGGTGAATAGGACCAATATTAATACTTCTTTAAAATCATTGTTTTGAGAATTAAATCCATCAATACATGTAAAGGATTTAGAACAATGCCTGGCATGTGGCAAATATAATAAATATTAGAGGAAGAAGGGAGAAACTCTAATCAGCAGTATCAGGTAGGTGGCATTTAGATGAAATTAATTAAAGGATAATTAGGATTTTAACAGACTGGAAAAAATAAGGACAGTCAACCCATAGGAAAGAGCACCAGCAGAAGAATCCCCTGAAAATGTGTGGCACATTGGGTGACCCTTGGTTTTGCATATGGCGAGAACATAGTAATTATGGGCACATGCAGTAGGAGATGAGGTTGGCAACAGAGCTTGGGACTAGTGTGGGGAATATTTTGAGTGTCATGCTCTTATGTTAGCACATTTTGAACTGTTTCCTGATGAAGTGGTTTGATTTCCAGCCTCATCATAGGATGTTGAACATCTTTTCAATGAAACATCTCTCTTCCTTCTGTGCACCCTTGGCATGTTGTACCTAGAATATTTTAATTGTATTCAGTGATAAAGAATTGTCATAGAATATTTTAGTTATTTGTTTTTCATATCTCTTACTCCACTAGACTGTAGGTAACTTGGAGGCAATGACTATCACCAAATCACATTTGTAAAAATAGCACATAACAAACCCCCAGCTCAGTGCTTGCTTCTGGGTACACAACTGCTTCCCTGGAGCAAGAGGAGCCAAGTCCCTCTCAGTGAAACCTGTGTGAGGCCTAGGTCTGCTTTGCAGTATTTTGATGGAAAACATGTAAGCTAAGTCTTCAATGTTTGATCATTGGACAATGAATAAACACATTTTAAATTGGCTGGGACATACCTGATCTATACTATAGTTTTATTACTTTGCTATTCCTTTAAATGTTATTTTCTTAATTTAAAAAAATCTGTGCCTTCTTTTTTTTTAAACTTTTTTTTACTGAGTTATAGTCATTTTACAATGTTTTGTCAAATTCCAGCGTAGAGTACAATTTTTTAGTTATACATGAACATACATATATCAATTGTCACATTTTTTTTTTGCTGTGAGCTACTACAAGATCTTGTATATATTTCCCTGTGCTATACAATATAATCTTGTTTATCTGTTCTACATTTTGAAATCCCAGTCTGTCCCTTCCCACCCCTTGCCCCCTTGGCAACCACAAGTTTGTATTCTGTGTCTATGAGTCTGCTTCTCTTTTGTATTTATGTTCTTTTTTTTTTTTTGATTCCACATATGAGTGATCTCATATGGTATTTTTCTTTCTCTTTCTGGTTTATTTCACTTAGAGTGACATTCTCCAGGAACATCCATGTTGCTGCAAATGGCATTATGTTGTCAGTTTTAATGGCTGAATAGTATTCCATTGTATAAATATACCACCTCGTCTTTATCCAGTCATCTGTTGATGGACATTTAGGCTGTTTCCATGTCTTGGCTATTGTAAATAGTGCTGCTATGAACATTGGGGTGAAGGTGTCTTTTTGAAGTAGGGTTCCTTCTGGATATATGCCCAGGAGCGGGATTCCTGGGTCATATGGTAAGTCTATTCCTAATCTTTTAAGGAATCTCCATACTGTTTTCCACAGTAGCTGCACCAAACTGCATTCCCACCAGCAGTATAGGAGAGTTCCTTCTTTATTAAAAGGAATATTAGTTTCTTAAATATAAAACTATAAAGAAGATACTGAAAATACTCTCCAGAAAGTATGCTCCATAATCTCTCTACCTAGATGGCCCTTGCTGATAATTTAAGAAAAATAAAAGTTGTAGATGTGCATGTTTAGAACTTTCAAAATGATCAGGATGATGCAAATTACATAGTGACAGCCTGTCCCTACTTCCCATTTCCCAACTAAAATCATTTTCCCCCAGATTAACTACTGTTGATTTTTGGTGATCTCTTAATTTATGTTAAATGATAATGTACATGTGTAATTTGCATTTCAGTAATATGGATTCTGTTATTTTAATGAAGAACTTTTTTCCAGACAAATACAACGTGTTCAGACTTAAAGTGTGCATTTTAATTTTTATGACTCCAGTTAGGCTGACACAAAATCCATCAATGGACATATATTATCTTAATTGACTATTGCCAGCATGCCTTTACTTGGATAGGAAAAATAGTCTCTGGAGGAAATAGTATCTTAGTGATTGCGTTGTAAATCTAGACTATTCAGTGGGTTCAAAGTCACAATGGGTCTCTTTCTAACCCTTATTATTCTGCTTAAACTGACTAAAAATAACATGTAGAATTTGAGTTAAATATGGTTTTTATATATGCAAACAAGTTGGAAGCATTGACTCTATCTTGAGCCAAATCAGAAGCTACAATGAGGTATCACCTCATATCAGTCAGAATGGCCATCATTAAAAAGTCTGCAAATGATAAGTGCTGGATAGGGTGTGGAGAAAAGGGAACCCTCCTACACTGTTGATGGGAATATAGTTTAGTGCAGCCCTTATGGTAAACAGTATGGAGATTCCTCAAAAAACTAAAAATAGACTTACCATATGATCCAGCAATCCCACTCCTGGCCATATATGTGGACGGAACTCTAATTCAAAAAGATACATACACCCCAATGTTCACAGCAACACTACTTACAATAGCCAAAACATGGAAGCAATGTAAATGTCTGTTGACAGATGACTGGATAAAGTTGTAGTATGTTTATACAATAGAATACTACTCAGCAATAAAAATGTCATTAGCAGTAACATGGATGGACCTAGAGATTGTCATTCTAAGTGAAGTAAGCCAGAGAAAGAAAAATATCATATGATATCACACATATGTGGAATCTAAAAAAAAAAAGAGAGAGAAAGAAAGAAGAGGACACTAATGAACTCATCTACAAAACAGAAACAGACTCTCAGGCATAGTAAACAATTTTATGGTTACCAGGGAAAAGGGGGTAGGAAGGGATAAATTTGGGAGTTTGAGATTTGCAAAGGTTAACCACTATATATAAAAATAGATAAAAAATGAAGTTTCTTCTGTATAGCACAGGGAACTATATTCAATATCTTGTAATAACCTGTAATGAAAAAGAATATGAAAATGAACATATGTATATATGCATGACTAGGACATTATGCTGTGTACCAGAAATTGACACATTGTAACTGACCACTTCAATAAAATTTAAAAATAAATAAATACATGGAGAGTCTATCACTCAAAACAAAAAACAAAAAACAAAAAACAAACAAACCTGGTGGTGCAGCAGAGAATTAGAGCCTAGGAGGCTTGGGAAAACCTTCTTCCATCGAAAAATGGCTAGTTAATAGGACAGAAGGGTCAATGTAGAGAGGTGAGAGGAACCAAAGTCCGGGGAAAGATGTCATTAAAAAGTTGCCAAACCCAGGTGACCTGGATCCTAGAAATCAAAATAGAAGCAAGGAAGGAGGACAGAAGTGGAAGTGAAAACTTTCACTGAATCTGGAAGCGAGGTGAACCCTTTCGTGGCAGTGGCTCAGGACTCCCTGGCTGACTCTGCCCAGCTCTAAATAGCCTGTTTCAGTGGAGTTGGGCAAGGATACAGACTGTTCAGCTAAAACCATTTCTCCCTCCTCCCTTCCCTTCATTCTTTCCAGTTAATCCTTAAATGCCAGGCACTATGTTGGTCCTAAAGAAAAATAACGTCTAACCTCAATCATTGAGGAGCTTATAAATTTTTATTTACTGATGAAAGAGAAGGACATAAGTGGAATTGTAGTAGAAATACACTCTAGCAATGATGCATTACTTCAATGATTCATTCATACCAAGCACTGGAGAAGCAGTGGTCCTCTGGTGGGTAGACTAATCCAAATAATTATAATACTCAGAGAAGTATGACATTAGGTACTTAATACTGTGAAGGAAAAGTATACAGCTGTGTAAACATATGTCAGAGAGTTTGGATCTAGGCTGATGAATCAGGGAAAACTTCTCAGAGAGAATGATGTTGTCGTTTCTTAATTTATGGAAATATGCAACATAAATCCACATTTTGATAAATGCTCTATAGACTGTAGTACCATAAGATAGTAGCGTGCATTATGGTAAATGCAAGTAAGTACATATCAGAGGCCTTTAGGAATTATCTTGAGAATAATGTTTTCCATTAATATATCATTATTTAAGTAATTCCACTAAATGAAAAGATTTTCTTATGATAAAGATAATTAATTGCTGGAAAGCAAGTAATCTGTTTAACATCAAAGGAAAAAATGATGATGATTTCTGAAAAAAATAAAAAAACACTGTTTAATAGAGAATCAAAAGTATTTGAAATAAAAAGACAATATAACAAAGCAGACAGCTACTTGAGTTAGTCCTTAGAAAAATTTAACATCATCTTAAAAACCTTATGTAGGTCGGCTTCTTCATAGAATCTGAGAGTTACGAATTTTATCATTGGAAGGAATTTTGTAGTTGTGCTCCTTAATTCCCTCAATTTACAAATGATGAAACTGAGGGGCATATATTTTAACTGACATGTTTGTAGCAGTAACACAAGTCTATCAGGAAAAAAATAATTGGTGAATCATTTAAAAATAAATCCTGATTTATGTAAAAAGCTTCATCTTTTAAGATCTGTAGAAAAATGTTCAGAAATTGAGTCTGAATTCTAGTTCTACATTAAAAATGGACTTAGAGAAATGCAAACATTGTATGTTATCACTTATATGTGAAGTATAAAAAATAAAGCGAGTGAATATAATAAAACAGAAACAGACTCACAAATGTAGAGAACAAACTAGTCATTACCAGTGTGGGGAATGTAGAGGGGAGGGACAAGATAGGAATAGGGGATTGAGTTATAAAGTACTATGTATAAAATAAGTAAGCTATAAGGATATATTGTGCAGCCTAGGGAATGTAGCTAATGTTTTATAATAACTTTAAATGGAGTATAACTTATAAAAATTTTAAATCACTGTGTTGTACACCTGAAACTAATGTAATATTGTAAATGTAATATACCTAAAATAAGGTTAGTTTTTAAAAAAATTTCTTTTATGTAGTTTGAAATTGAAAAAAACTTTCTGTATTAATCACAATGTAGAATCATCAATTATACAAGTAAGGGAGAAAATGAGTTGATATGTTCAACAATATTTGGTAGATATATATGAGGAAAAGCTTTATATATTTAGGAGGATTAAACAATGATCTCTTTGCATAAAAGTGTTGCATTTCCAAAGTACTTCTCATATTTCTCACATGGTTCTCAGAAAGGTAGTAGGAACCAGGGCAGTTTTCTTCAATTTGTAGAAGAATGAGGTTTAGAATAGGCCCAAGATTTAAGGTAACATCCAGGACAGTATTATGAGACTCCAGTATCCTTCTCACAACCCAGTGTAAACTGCTGCTGTTGTATCTGTATGAATATGGTGGAATATGGTATGTTAACTTTTTTTTTTGAAGATTCCATAAAAAGTGCACTATGTTTAGTCATATTTTTAAACATGAAGATTTGATAGCAACATCTCAAAAATGTGACCAGAATATTTAGTGACCAAGAGGACAGTGGAAACTAACAGCTAACATCATACTTAACTGTGAAATACTGAGTGCTTTCCCCCAAGACCAAGAACAAGACAAGGACTAGTGCTCTCATTACTTCTATTTAATATTTTACTGGAGGTTCTAGCCAGGGCATTTAGGCAAGAAAATGAAATAAAAGGCTTCCAGATTGGAAAGGAAAATGTAAAACTATCTCTATTTGTAGATGATATAATCCTATATGTGGAAAATCATGAGGAATTCACTGAAAACTATTAGAACTAATAAACAAGCTGAGTAAAGTTGTAGTATACAAGATCAGTATACATAAATTGGTTGTATTTTTATATACTTGTAATAAATAATCTGAAAATGAAATTAACAAAATAATTCCATTTACAATAGCATCAGAAAAGAATACTTAGGAATAAATTTAACAAAATAAAAGCAAAACTAAATTCTGAAAACCACAAAGCATTGTTGAAAGAAATTAAAGAAGACCTAAATAAATGGAAAGACATCCCATGTTCAGAGATTGGAAGATTTAATACTGCTAAGATGGCAATACTCTCTAAATTGATTTATGGATTCGACACAGTCCCTATCAAAATCCCAGTTAACTTCTTTGCACAAATTGACATACTGATCCTAAAATTCATATGGAAATTCTAGAAACCTGGAAAAGCCAAACACTTGAAAAAGAAGATCAGTGTTGCAGGACTCATATTTCTCAATTTCAAAACTTACTATAAAACTACAGTTACCAAGATAGTGTGATACTGGCATAAAGAAGATCTATAAATTGATGGAACAGAATTAAGAGTCCAGAAATAAACACATTTATGGTCAGTTGATTTTTGACAACGGTGCCAATACAATTCAACATAAGAAAGAACAGTCTTCTCAACAAGTGGCGTTCAGACAGCTAGATGTCCACAAGCAAAAGAATGAAGTTGGATCCCTATCTTCACATAAAACAGTTAATTCAAGTTGGATCAAAGACCGGAAGTTTTATTAGCTAAAACTGTAAAAATGTTAAAACAGGGATAAATCTTCATGACTTTGATTTTGGCAATGATTTCTTAGATACGACACAAAAAGCACAAGCAACCAAAAAAATAGATAAATTGGACTTTATCAAAATTAAAACTTTTTTTGCTTCAAAGGACATCATCAAGAAAGTGAAAAGACAACCCAATGTTTGGGAGAAGATATTGACAAATCGTATATCTGATAAGGGATATGTAACTACAATATAAAAGGAATTCTTACAATTCAACAACAAAAAGACAAACATCCCAATTGAAAAATAGACAAAGGATCTGAATAGACATTTCTCAAAAGAAGATACACAAATGGCCAATAAGCACATAAGAAAATTCTCAACATCATTAGTCACCAGGGAAATGCAAATAAAACCCAGTGAGATACCACTTCTCACACACTGGAATGGTTATAATTAAACAAACAAATAATAGCAAATGTTGGTGAGAATGTGGAGAAATTGGAACCTTCTATGTATGCTGCTGGGGTGAATATAAAATGGTGAGATAAACAACAAGATTCTATTGTATAGCATAAGGAACTATATTCAATAGCTTATAATAACCTATAATGAAAAAGAATGTATATATGTGTAACTAAATCACTGTGCTGTACACTAGAAACTAACACAACATTGTAAATCAACAATACTTCAATAAAATAAAATAAAATAAAATAAAATAAAATAAAATAAATAAAATAATGCCTTTACTTTGAAAAACAGTCTGGTTGTTAAACATGGAGTTACCATATGACTCAGCTATTGTATTCCTGTATACTGAAGAGAAATGAAAACATATATCCATGCAAGAACTTGTACATGAATGTTCATAGCAAAGAGTAGAAACAAACCAAATATTCATCAACTGATGAATAGATAAATAAAATGAGGAATAGCTATACAATAGAATATTATTCATCAATAAAAATGAAATACTGATAACATGTTACAATATAGATGAACCTTGAAAACATTATGCTAATAGAAAGAAACTAGTTACGAAAGACCACATATTGTGTAATTCATTTTATATGAAATATCTAGACTAGGCAAATCTGTAGAGAAATAAAGTAGATTAGGGGTTGCCTACAGCTGAGATTAGTGGTGGGAGAAAAATGGAAAGTGATTACTAATGGGTATGGGTTCTTTTTTAGGGGTAATATATTAAAACCATTGAATTGTACACTTTAAATGGGTGAATCATATGTTTTGTAAATTATATCTTAATAAAACTGTTACTAAAAAGAAAAAAAAGAAAAGAGGACACTGGACCATTCTAGCAATGATAAACAGAGCCTTAGCGATAGGGAAAAGGAGATGTGTAGGGCTTAAGCACAGCTTCGGTGGATCCAGTCTGGATCTTGACAGCTTTTTGGCATAGGGAGGTCACTGACAGTGTCCTGTCTGAAGCTTCCTCTTTCAGTTCATCTTCTTCTGTTTGGGTTCTTTGAATTCTTTGAATGCATGACAGAAACCAGCTTCAGTTAGCTCAAAAGAAAAAGGGACAATATTATAAGGATATAGTGTACCTTGTAATAGCCTAGAGAAGGATTACAATTAGGCCTCAGGAAAAGCCAAGAAACGGAACTTGGAAGGCCACCAGGGTTCTAGAAAATATTCATTCTTCTCTCTCTCTCTCTCTTTTATTTTTTTTCTTTCTGTCTGGTATGATTTTCTTTGTTCTCAGTCCAGAGGGTGGAATTCAGGCATCTTTAAGCTCCCTTCTTACCCATTCTCATTGCTGCTACACACAGAAATGAACTGGCTTCTCTCAGTCTCATTTCCAGTTTGAAAGGATCAGGAATCTATCTGATTGGTCTATCTCAGGTCAGTTGTCTTCTTTTAGTCCATTTAGCTATGGTCTTGGAGTGGGGTCATACATAAATGTCTTCTGGATGCCCATCTTAATGAGTCTGAGGACAGCTTGGGAAAAAGCGAAGGCTTGTGGGTTGAGCAGATATTCAAAAGGGAGTCTAGTATGCTTAGGAAATATTAGTGATAACAATAATGATAATAGTTCAAGTTATTGAGTGCTGCTGTCTCAGCACTCTGATAGGTGCTTAACATCCTTTAGCTCATTACATCCTTGTATTCCTTTGAGGTCAGGTCATTAGGCCCATTTTATAGAAGAGGAGATTGATTCTCCAAGAGGTTAAACAACTTGCCCAAGATTTCACAAGACTGAATCTAGTCCTCTATACTATCCTGCCAGTTCTCAAGAGCCCTATCATAGTTGAGCATAGTTCAGCCCAGCCTCTAGCTTTCTCTCTTAACTCTATGAGGACACAGGGAAATGGAGAAGACAACACTAATAGTGGTTATTCTGCTTATCTATTTCCAACCACTCCAAAACTTAGTGGCTTACAATAACAATTTATTATGGTCTCATCATTCTAGGAATTGACTAGGCTCAGCTGGGGTCTAACTTGAGTGTCTCTCATGTGATTGCCATAAGATGGTGGCTGGGATGGAGTCATTTGAAGGTTTGACAGAGCTGAACATCCCAGGTAGTTTCTTCATATCTTATCTTACTTACATATCTTCTTATCTTCATATCTTATCTTACATATCTTCTTATCTACTTACATGTCTTGTCCTCAGCGCTTTTCCATGTGGTCTCTCTCCAGCAGAGGAGCCTGATCTTCCTACATAGAGGTTTGGGGCTCCACAAGGGAGTGCCCCAAGAGTCAGCATTCCAAGAGAGAGGAGGAGGAAGTTGCCAGTTCTTCTAAAGGGACAGTATCACTTATTCCATATCTGGTAGTCAAAGCAGTTGTAGCATCCCAGATTCTAGAGACCACAGGAGTATTGGTGGAAGAAAGGAATAGTGGAGGCCATCTTTGAAATCAAGCTACCACAGCGTTAAGTGACGAAGTTGAGATAGAATCAGCCATATTAGCAGGGAACTGATGGGTCTGACGAAGTAGGGTCTTTCAGGATGAACACAGTCTTAAACACTGACTCCATATGTGCCTTGGTATAGCCATAGAGTGGATTTTCAGGAAAATCTTTTCAAAGACACAGCTTTCCCAGCTA
Source organism: Vicugna pacos (assembly GCF_048564905.1). Taxonomy (NCBI): domain Eukaryota; kingdom Metazoa; phylum Chordata; class Mammalia; order Artiodactyla; family Camelidae; genus Vicugna; species Vicugna pacos. The sequence continues at coordinate 38,334,037 of NC_132992.1, read as the reverse complement.
TCCCTTCGTAATATTTCATGTTGGCATACATGATTTCTTAGGTGGTGATAGTAGTTTTGGTCTCTGATTTGCAGCCTGCTAATGAGCTGTCCTGTGGACACAAATACCCTAGTAGTGTAAAGAGCTAGGATTACAAGATCCAGTTTCACTTACTCAGTTCCTCTGCCTGCAGATAAACCATAACAAAGTCATAACTAAGCGTTTCAAAAGGGGTCCAACTTATTTTTAAAGACTTGAAGAAGTGAAGGTTCCACAAAACCCTTAGGAAATCCATTCTGAGATTCAGTCATTCTTTATGTGCAACCTAAGTACTTCGTCCCCTCTGTCAGTCACCTCCCTGAACCTGGCTCTCTGTGCCTGGGAAACAAAGCACTCACATACTTTAGAAAGAAGTTATTTGGATGAACTAATGAATGGTTACAAAGGGCTTTGAAAATATAAATTGCTGCATAAATACTTAATGTCTATATAAATACCTTTGCTACAGCCTGAGGGGGCCTCAGGCTTTTTGAAAGATTTCAGCCTTATGGAGTACCTGAATAGAGAAGATAAGGCTCCTGCTAAGTGAGGATAAAATGATTCTTGCCTCTATTATGTATATTATTTATTGCAAAGGCATTTCTAAAATAGAAACATGGCAAATTTTAGAGAGGAAGAAAAGTATTTCTTGGTTCTCTTAGGTTGTAAGCTCTTTCAGCCAGGTCTGTGTTCAATACATGCTTTTAAAAATATATATGTAATTCACAGGTATTATTGGTGTTGAGAAATAATGTACAAGTGCTTTTTTGCATACGATGTTTCCTTGGGAGGGTGGAGAGATGGAAGAAAAATTGACAGTGTATTTCTACATGATTTTCTTTTTTTCCCTCCTCTTGCATTTTTAAGGCATTATTTTAAAGTGAAGGAGATGATTTGGAGCATGCCTTATCAAAAATGATTTTTTTAATACTTAGAAGTTGGGAAAAACGGTTAGGGATTATATTCATTATGACCTGCTTCTCTAAACAAATTATTTTTACCCATTTCTTTCTGCTGATGAGGGCTAAAGGAAGAAAGGGATGTACCATACATGCAACTGGAACATATAGCCATCCTACATCTCAGCTTCATGGCCTCCTTTCCCTGAAATTATTAGTAGGTCAACAAAGATAAAGAATTATTTAGGACCTGAGATTCAGAGGAATTAAAGAGAGTAGAGGAGAATAGAGGAGTCCAAGGATCATGTGGGGAATATGCTAGGAAAAGATGAAAGAAGCTTTTCCTAAAAAGCTGCTCTCTTGATGCCTTTACTGATTGGTAGATGATACTTTAAGTCTCATGGAAGAGTAAAAACAGCAGCGATGGAGGGATGGACTGTTCTCCCTGAGGTTGAAACTGAACCCAACAGATCTTCACATTCTCTGAGCTTCTGCCTAAGGAAAGGGAGTCTGGTAAATCTCCTTGTATCCTTTTTATCCCATAATCCAAGATGGTGGGAAAGGTAAATTAAATAAATTGATGCAGACTGCAATCAGATGAACAATGTAGTGTCTCTAGGACAGTATTTTGGAGAGCTGTTTTGTAATTAACCTGCAAATGACATATTCAGATTTGATTAATCTCTTGTGGTCAGTAGGTAAGCTTGAGTTGAAGGTTATCATTTTTTATAATCAACAGTAGGCCCTTCTCTGTGATGTGTTTGCAGGAGAATGTTTAAATAATAATAGAAGTGGCAAAAATGTTGATCAGTACCATGGTCAGAGATCTCAGTTTCATAAACAGTGTATAAAATGTTTTACTCTATTTAATATAGAAAGACATTGATTTAGGTTCATGTTTATGTTATGAAATCACATATGTATGTATAAATATGTATATTATATAAAGATTTTATAGACATATCTGTGTGTGTATATATAGTGGTACATGTATACATATTTATGATAACAAGGCATCTAATTCTTTAACCAGAAGGATTTGGTTTTCGTTTCCCACCTGTTCTTTTAATTTGTTATATGTTAGATTCCGAGTTATAAATTATTTCCTATTGCATTGGTAGATTACAGCTCAAACCTAAAGTTTAAAGATTTAATTTTCTGTTGTTCTTAATGAAATAACCAAAGCAGCAGCTCCCTGTGGTGGGATATGAAAAGTAGTGTATAGATACCTACTAAAACATTTGCAGACCTCCTCAGTTTTCTGTTTTTAATGTGATGAAAATTTGTACAAATAACAAAGAAAGAATGTCATGGTAATGAAAACATTTCCTATACATGTATTTTAGAGGGAATCTAAATCAAAAGTCTTCAAAGAATTACTAGGGTTCTTTCTAGGAGGTTATTGACAAATATGTAGTTTGTCTCTGGAGTTTGTGCCTCTTTCACAGATTGGTGTATTTGTGATCCCACCGGCAGAATAAGTGTCTGTAATTCATTTCTCCTTGTTAACTAGTGTGCCTTTGTGTGTAGGATGATTGGCAGCAAACTCGGCTGAGTCCCAACGGATGAGCTTGTTAGCAAAACCCTAGCATCCTATCTCTAATAAAGCATATCAGCAGTACATTTTGTCCTATCTATTAGCCTCTCTGTTTCTTTTTTTGTGAAAAGCTGAGTGTCCCTTTGAAGCAATGACAAATAAACCCCTGAACTGAAGTGCTAGGCTGCCTTACGGACAGCTGGATAGTAAATGTCACACCGTGTAGAGAATGCCTATTATCAGAGTGAGCCATTTGTTCCCGGCCTTTCAGTATCTTAATGTAATACAAAATTGCTAAATCAAGCCCCATGTCTGTGACAGAACATAATTAATGAGAAAGCAGGAGCCAATTCAACACTCTTTATTGGGACCTAATTGGCTCAGGCAACAGAGTTGTCACTCAACAAGAGACTTCCTTTAAAGCAATTTTGTTCTTGGTTGTATTACAGAGCCTATTAAATTGTCCCCTCCTTGATCACACAAAGAAGTATCTGCATGCAATAATTAGCTTTTCCAGGGGGAATTTTTTTTAACTCATGCAATACCAGATCATTTTGAAACTGTCTGAAAAAAACCCCAGGCTGTGGAGCTGTGCTGCCACACTAAGCAGCACGGTGGGCTGTTTTCTAGGCTGGCCGAGGCACGGGAGAGCTGTGCTGCTGAGAAAGGAAAAGGAGCCCCAAGGAAAAGAGAAACAGAGAAACGTGTTCAAATGCGGAGGGTGGGAGGATGAGAGAGGGAGTGGGTAGAGGAAATTGCTTTGGTGGGTAGTCACAGCTCACTTCATAATCTTCAGCTAAGAGGAACAAAAAAGGAATAGTTATAATGCACATATTTAAATTATGGTTACTTTTTGATGGTCATACCCCACTCAGGAATGAAAATGAACAGAGCTGTGGCAGGGAGTAGAGGTTAAAAACATAAAGAATTGCGAGGAGCAATATTAATTTGTTTGACCGTATCTCAGTTTTATGGGCCATACTATTTTGACACCAGTACAAATATTTTAATAGCATGTGGTTATTTATTATAAGCAAAATTTCACTTTTGGGGATTATGTCCTCCCCCTGATTTAACAAATCTCGAGATCAGTTTATTCCTGGTATTTACATTATTGTGATAAAAAGATTTTTTCTTTTTCTGTCACAATATCACAGACTTCAAATAAACGTGGGCTTTCTCCTAGTAAGTTTTAAGACAGTGTGACATGGGATGACTAGACACTGCAGAGAGCTGAGTTTACACCGGCATCGGTCTGGATTTAGGCAAAAAGGACACAAGTGGCTAAGCTTGAGGTAAACCAAATGGGGAAGTTGTAGGAAAGAGACTCTCAAATGTAAGAATTAGGCGATAAACAGTACAAGTTTGAAAAATGCAACAATTTATTGTAGAAAAAAATTTAAGGTTGATTGAGGTGAGAACACTTCGAGCAGTCTAAATAAAGGCGAGTATGTGGCCCCTTTCTTGAAACAATGGTCAATATCTCCCTTCTGTGCCCTCAGAAACAACGCAAAGACTGTCTAGTTGCAGTTGCGTGGCAGCAGCGTTTGGTTGCGTTTGGAGAGCAGTTTACCCCCGCATTGTTACTTTCCTCAATGTGGAAGCGCCAGATACCGGGAAAGGAAAGAAGACAAACCTCTGGAGCAGAGGAGAGCTGTGCTGTTCTCGCTGCGCTGCGCTGCGCTGTGTGGTTTAGAGAGCATTTACAGCTGCTGAAACCCCGGGCTGTGCCACAGCGAGGACGTTACTGGGCGGCGGAAGCTTGCGGTGCCGCATATTTCAGATTCTCTAGCATTTGCCGACATATTAGCTGTATCGGTTAATTGTAATTTACTCAAGCATATACAGAAATTGCTGGGTTTCCCCCTCTCTCAAACCTGCCTCTAAACAGTAAGCAGAGCCAGACTCTTGAATGCGCTCTAAATGTCTGAAAAGTAATAGTCGTTATTCCACAGAGTAATAGAATATAAAACTAACAGCAACACAAAAATATTAGTCAGTAATGTCCTTTCCCAGGTGACTCTTGAACCTTGTGAAAGCATACGTTCTCAACAAAGATTTATTAGTCGACTCGGGGAACACATGATAATGATAGCAGGAGCTGCCAGAATCTCATTTGCTTTAATTAATCATTTGCTTCGTAACATGGGGAATCTTTTCCCCTCCCCCTGCTTTTTTTTTTAACTGTCTAGATTATTTTAAAACATTAGATATTACACTGTGGATGGCTGATGAAACTGAAATTGAATGCTGTAAAAGTTAGATTAAAAATTCATTTAACAGTATAAACATTTTAGAGTGCAGAATGGTACGGATTAGGTCAAGTGTGTATGGAGTGATAAAACAGTCATGGAACTGAGAGAAAAAATATTGTCAGAGGGCACTCAAACAGCTGAATTTAGTCTAATTTAAATGTTACAGCAGACAAAAAATCATTATCTAGAAATCCTATTATAATTACTCTTTGGTATTTTAGCAACACAGCCTGATAAGAAGTCAGAACCCAGGTTTAAACACATTCATTTAACTGCACAAGCTTTTGACTGAGATTAGCTCCCATGTTTAGGCCATGGCCCTCAGTGGAGTGCCGAGGCTAAGTCAAAGACCATCTTGCCTGGCCCTCTCAGGAGAATTAAATGGACTATCTCAGGTTACCAGGAGAGCCAAGACTTCAGATACTCATCACGCCTTTCTAAGCAAAACAGTTGTGTTCAGAGGTCTTGTAGCTTACTCCATTTTGCTGATGTCTTGAAGGACATTTTCAGTACTTAATTCTTACCTTTGTCCTAGTAAGCCTCCCATCTGGTTGATTGACTGTATTAGGTGAGATTTAGTGCAAATAAGCGTTCAGAATTCTCTAAGAGTTCCTCATCATCTGTAGGATAATCCTAGTCTCTGGTTGTCACCTAAGGCCCTCAGTGACCTGGAGCCTTCAAATATGTATCTATATACAACTTTATTCTGGCTCCCATTCCATCTCTACCCAGTACTTCACTCACCATTAGTGATGCATTACTTGTAATCTCAGTTTTATCTCACTAACACAAATCACCGTGCCTCAGCTTGAATGTTTCTCCTCAGAGAAGTCTTGCCTCTTTCAGATACATAGTGCTGACCTTATAAGGTTGCTATGAGGATTAAATGAGTTTAATATAAGCTGGGCACATAGAAGGCATTATGTAAATGTTAGCTATTGTTATTAAGCACTCCCTTTCCAATTGTGCCTCTACACTTTGTTCAGCTCTCTCTCTTATCACATTATGATATTGTTTGTTTCCATGGCTTTTTCTTTACTATATTATAATCCTCTTGAGGATTATATATGTGTCATCTTTGGATCCTCAGCCTAACACAATGTCTGACAGCCATGTAGTTGGTGCTCAGTCAATATCTCTCGAACAAGTGGCCATTTGTTGTAAACTATTCTGCATTCTGGTTGCTGACCAATTTTTAATAAATATATAGGAACTTGATGAGTATTTTTCAAAGAACTAGACATTTTGCATGATGTATAACTTTTTCTCAAGCAAGTTTTCATATGGCTTTCAGAATCAGTTCTAGAACCTCATAAAATTAGCATTAGAATATTATAGTCCCATCTCTTTTTTCCAAATAAAAATAATATTCTCTAGGACAATCAATTCATTATCTAATCCATTAAAATTGATAATCAGTGTATTAAAATTGGTTTAAAAGTTTATCCTCTATGAAAACTTGGGTATACTGAAAATATTCAAAGGCATTTCCCAAAATGAATTCAGTAGTGACTGCAGGCATAGACTGAGCTTATATTCTCTCGCTGTGGTTCTCTGATAGAGACTATATTCCAGTACTTTGTTAAACTTTTAAATTCTAGGAGGTCCTAAAAGTAAACTAGCTATTCCGTTTCCTTGTCTACTTTTCACCTGAAGTACAATTACAATTGTAATTGTAGATTAATACACCATAGCCCATTAAGATGAGAAAAAGAGGAAGATAAGAGCCCTATTCTCATCCTTAAGAATGTTTCAGATTAGGAAAATTACCAAATTTGAAATTTTGAAAGGGAAAGAACATTGACACCTCCTGTTTTATCAACAGTGGATATAACCTTATAGACTCTTATGGTCAAAAAGCCAAAATCATGGAGTTCTTTTCAAGTCCCTCACCCTAAGAAGTCAGGATGTCCACTGCAGCTTAAGGCACATCTTCACAATAGAGTCAGCAAGTTTTGTGCCAAAAAGCAGGGCAGAATCAGATTTGTGGTTCTCCTTGCAATTTCCTCCCCTAATATACAAGGGGGAAATTTCAAACTGGTAGTGATTTGACTGACTTCTTTGAATCTCCCTGAAATGATCTGAGCAGAAAGGAATGCACTATCGCTTGCTTGGTTCAGAATTTCTTAGCATTCAAAATGGAGGGTGGGGAGTGGTAAGTAACTCCTGTAGTCCCACAGGGAGCACTGTAATCAAAGAGCTCTGAGCAGTGTCAGAAGGGTCTTTACATCTCCTCTAGCTCACTGCAATATGCACTTGCAGAATTGGTTAAATGAGCCACCATACTCTGGTCAATATGAATAGGCTTGTAAGATGCTCAGCTTGATTTAATGGCCACCCATGGACATCTCCATACGCAGAAGGGAGTGTCACGTTCAGTCTGAATAAAGCTCTAAAAATCAACTACTCCATTTGGCATTGTAGCTGTATTTTAATGTCCTCTTCAGAATTCTCCATTATAGTAACATCTCTGCAATCAGTCTAGCATAAAAAGGCCTGTTTATAATAAATTGGTCAGCCTCTTATGTGCCTATCTTTCCTGATGGGATAGGGAACTATAAGATTGTTCCTTGTAGACTAGGCTATATGATTTTCAACATCACTAGTTGTATCTCTCCATTTGCACAAATGATTTATTTCAGGATTTATTTCTGTTTTGAGTCTTTGTTTTCATTTTATCCCATAATTGTCCTAGGGGAGGGGTGGCCAATGATTCTGCTTGTGAAGTATAGGTTTTTGGAAGCCATTTAAGTGAGATGTAGTTTATGAAGAAGCCAATAAGTAAAAAACAAAATTGTTAAGTCTTTTGTCATCTTTTCAGTTAGGAGATCTATGTGACAGTTGTGAACCAATGTGCCCTGGACAGGAAATGTTGGCAGAGGTAGAAGTGTGCCATTGATTTTTATGAATATTCTGAAGCAGAATAATCACATTGCCTTGTTAGTGCCTAATAATCACTCAGTGCACAAGACCCTAGAGCTTTGGAATCACTCAAATTTTTCATTAGAGAATCAGCAGTCTTTTAGACTCACTATGGTGTACCTCAATGTTGAAATTGCATATTACAGGTTATGCTCCTGTAAATAAAGGACATTTTGTTATGCCCACACTCAGCTGCATTTCCTACTGTGATTTCTTTCCCAGACCCTGCTGTGACCTATTGCCAAATACAGTGCATTATTGATGAGCCTTTTTCACTTGAACTTGATGTCTGTCCAGAAGACAAAAACACTGGATTAGGTAGAAGGAGGATAAAAGTCCTTCAGGAACAGAGTGACTCTGGACCTCAGCTACAAACAGCAGCTTATTCATAAAGACATCCTGTCTTGAAGGTGCCTTCCTATCCATCTCTGGGAAGCATGACTTCCTTTTGGATTGAAGTATATTGGGAAATGACCAAACATGACTCCTGGGCTAAATTTGTAGAGGCCACTCTGGTTCAGTTTTAAAAGAGAATCAATTCTAAGGCAGTCTTTTGCCTTTATTTCTCATAGAAAGTTCTATTAGGGACTCAAGGATGGCTCACTTTCAGAAATGCTAGGGGAGGTTATTAAAGAGCAGGCAGTTTCCTTAGACCTTGTTCCTGTTTCTCAGTGCTTCTCCTCTTTGCTCAGAGTGCACAGAAAAGCAATCTCATCAAGAGATACTGGTTGTCATATAGATAAGGAAACATTTTGTCCTTTAAGAAAGTTCTTTTCCCTTTATTGGCCCATAGGTATAGAACTCTACTATTGAAAGATGGCAGTTGGGAGACTTTCATTGTGAAATTTTTGGGTGAAGCCAATCAACAAATATTCATAATGACATCAGCAATTTACAGTTTTGTTTATTGTGGGTCCCATTTATAAGACATTCTCAAATGTTATCTACATTTTGCCCATAAGGAAATGCAAGTTTGTTGACAGTAGTTGAGAGCAAGCTTTAGAGTTGTATGGTCCTGGTTCTGCCTCTTATTAGCTGCATGAGCTGTCGCTGTTATTATTCTTCATCTGGTTTCAAGTTCAGTGTTTTTTCCACTTTACTGTGCTACCAACCTCAGATCGTTACCTTACAAGTTAACTAAATAGAAAGAAAGGGAATATATTTTCTTACATACACATCACAGGTAATGAATTTTAGACCCTGTTTTGCAAAGAATGGTAGAAATTATAACTAGTTTTTCCAAAGCAAGAAAACTTGCTTCAAAGACACTTGGTACTTTTGTTGTTTTCTGTTGGTTAAGGGAACAAATCTGATCCTTTTACTCTACTAAAACAGAAAGGCACTGTTTTATACCTCCTGTATGTGAGTCATCATGGAGTAGTGATACTTCTAGTAAAGAGTCAACACGATCTACAAGAAGAGTCTAAAGATGACCAGTTTTAGACAGACATGGTTAACACAGGGTGTGGGCTCTGGAGCAATAAACATTTTTCCCTTTTTGCTTTATGGCAGTTCTCTGATTAAAGTCCAGGAAAAATTCTGTTGAACTGTGAAGTAAGCAAGGATTAAGAAATTGAATATGATCAACGTATCCAGCTGTACCTTTGAGAACATATACACACTCAATACACACATTCATACACATACATAAAACAGCAAAACAAAGAGCAGTTGACTTGCAGTTCTATTCATGAAAAAGATCCATTTATAATCATATATGTGCAGAAGGGCTGCAAGACTGAAGTGATACCTGAGAGAGGCCTGGGAATATGTTTGCACCACATTACTTGGACTGCATGATAATTGAGAGCCATTGTGGCTGAACACTTTATGAGTTTGTTTAATTTGTCACAGTAAATAAAGCTTTTTTGATGCAAGTTAATTAGCTCTCTTGTGTTACGGCACATCAAATGTAATTAACAACCAACTGCCAGTGTAGGGTTGCCCTTGTGTAACATGATAATAGGGGGAAAAACTTAACTGGGACTGGATTAAGTGAAAGATATATTGTTGAATCAATCACCCTTCTGCCTGCTTAAATTTAGATGGACTAGACTCTAGGGGGAAAAATATCAGTTCTTATAAAAATCTCATGTATTGTGCCAGGCTCACATTTGCCACTATGTTAACTAAATTCAACTAAGTTAAATTCCTACCACTGCTCAGAGTTCACTTTCTTTGTGGTTGGTATTGCCTATTTATCCCCTGTGCTTGGATTTTTCATTCCAGCCATTTACCTTTCTTGAGCTTTGACATTTTATCTCCCCTGTGACAAGTGCTGCCATAGCTAAGGCAGAAGAAGTGCTATTAAATAATGACTAAAAAGGATTTTGTTTGAATGGACAGAAGAAGATGATTGAGAAAGCCCTTCAAAGGAGGGGCCCAAGCTTTCAAATTCATAATGGTATTCTTATCTGGTTTATATTTTGAGAAAGCGTTCTGTACTTTTTCAGTTTTTCATAAGTAAAGTTAACACAAAGACATCAAATAGCCTTGATTTGTCCTCATTTTTGATCAGGCGACCAAAAGAAAGATGAGGGGAATAAAAATGTAGTGTTTTTAGAATTCATCTAAACTTCAGTGACCATTAAAATAGACTGCTATATACATAGTTTGTTATACATGAACCTCATGATAACCACAAACCAAAAACCTGTAATAGATACACAAGAAATGAAGAGAAAGGAATCAAACATAACATTTAAAAATGTCATCAAATCACAAAGGAAGAGAGCAAGAGAAGAAGAAAACAGAAAACTATAAAAACAACTAGAAAACAATGAGCAAAATGGCAGTAAGCACACACTTATAATAATTACTTCAAGTGGACAAAATGCTCTAATCAAAACACGTAGGATAGCTAAGTGGATAAAGAAACCATCTGTATGCTGCCTATAAGAGACTCATTTCAGATCTAAAGACACAGGCTGAAAGTGAAGGGATGGAAAAAGATATCCCATTTAAATGGAAATGAAAATAAAGCTGGAGTAGCAATACTTACATCAGATGAAATACACTTAAAACAAAGGCTGTAACAAAAGACAAAGAAGGACATTACATAATGATAAAGGGATAAACACAACAAGAGGACATTACACTTGTAAATATTTATGCACCCAGCTTGGGAACACCTAAATATATAAAGCAAATATTAACAGACATACAAAGAGAAATTGACAGTAATAGCATAATAATAGGGGATTTTAACATCCCATTTACAGCAATGGATATATCATCCAGACAGAAAATCAATAAGGAAACACTGGCCTAAAATGACACATTAGGCAAATAGACTCAATAGATAAATACAGAACATTTCATCCCAAAACAGTAGAATATAAATTCTTTCCAAGTGTACATGGAACATTCCCGGGGATAAAGCAAATTAGGCCACAAAACAAGTCTCAATAAATTAAAGAATACAGAAATCATATCAAGCATCTTTACCAACCACAATGATATGAAACTAGGAATCAACTATGAGAAGAAAATGAAAAAACATGAACACATGGAGACTAAGCAGCATGCTACTGAACAACCAGCGGGTCCATGAAGAAATCAAAGAGGAAATCAAAAAATATCTTGAGACAAATTAAAATGGAAACACAACCTTCTAAAATCTATGGACACAGCAAAAGTAGTTTTAAGAGGGAAGTTTATAATGATTATACAGGATTACCTCAAGAAATAAGAAAAGTGCACATGAACAATGTAAGCTTACACCTAAAGGAACTGGGAAAAGAAGAGCAAGCAAAGCCTGAAGTTAGTAGAAGGAAGTAAAAAATAAAGATCAGAGTGGAATTAAATGAAATAGAGACTAAGAAAAAGTGAAAGATTAATGAAACTAAGAGCTTGTCCTTTGAAAAGGTAAATAAAATTGACAAATCTTTAGCCAGACTCATCAAGAAATAAGGGAGGGCCCAAATAAAATCAAAAATAAAAGAGGAGAAGTTATAACTGATACCACAGAGGATCATAAGAGACTACTGTGAACAATTACACACCAACAAATTGGAAAATCTTGAAGAAATGGATAAATCCCTAGAAAAACACACTCTTCCAAGACTGAATCAGAAAGAGAAAATCTGAATAGACTGATTACTAGTGATGAAATTGAATCAATGATCAAAAAAATTTCAACAAACAAAACTCCAGTATTAGACAGCTTCACAGGTGAATTCTACCAAACACTTAAAGAAGATTTGATACCTTTCCTTCACAAACTATTCCAAAAAATTGAAGGGGAAGGAAAGCTTCCAAACTCATTCTATGAGGCTAACATTACCTGAATACCAAAACCAACAACACCCTCCCCCCCACCACAGAAAAAGAAAATTACAAGGCAACATCTTTTATGAACATAGATGCAAAAATTCTCAACAAAATATTAACAAGCCAAATTCAGCAATACATTAAAATGATCAAACACCACGATCAAGTGGAATTTATTCCAGGAATGCAAGGATGGTTTAACATCCAGAAATCAACCAGTATGATACACCACATTAACAAAATAAAGGATAAAAATCTCAATAGGTGTAGAAAAGGCATTTGACAAAAATTCAACATTCATTTACAATAAAAACTCTAAACATAGTGGGTATAGAGAGAATCTACCTCAACATAATAGAGGGGCCATATATGACAAATCCACAGATAACATATTCAATGGTGAAAAATGGAAAGCTTTTCTTTGAAGTAAGAAATAAGCCACAAATACCCACTCTTGCCACTTTTATTCAAAATAATATTGGAAGTCCTAGTCACAGCAGTTAAACAAGAAAAAGAAATAAAAGGCTACAACTTGGAAAGAAAGAAGTAAAACTGTCACTATTTGCAGATGACATAACATTATATGTAGGAGGCACTAAAAACTTTACCAGAAGACTATTAGAACTAGTAAATTAATTCAGTGAAGTTGCAGGATACAAAATTAACTTGCAGAAGTCTGTTGCGTTTTTAGGCACTAAGAACAAACTATCAGAAAGAGAAATTAAGAAAACAGTCCCATTTATGAGTGCACCAAAGGGAATAAAATTCCTAGCAATAAACTTAAACAAAAAAGTGAAAGATATGTACTTTGAAAACTGTAATAATTGATGAAAGAAATCAAAGATGATACAGATAAATGTAAAGATATATTGTACTCATGGACTGGAAGAATTAATACTGTTAAAATGTTCATACCACCAAAAACAGTCTACAGATTCAATGCAACCCCTATCAAAATACCAATGGCATTTGTCAGAGAACTGGAACAAATAATCCTAAAATTTGTATGGAACCACAGGGAAAAAAATGCCAAATAGCCAATGCAATCTTGAGAAAGAAGAGTAAAACTGGAGGACACACACTGCCTGATTTCAAACTATACTGCAAAGCTATAGTAATCAAAACAGTATGGTACTGGCATAAAAACAGGCACATACCTCAATGGGACAGAATAGAGAGCTCAGAAATAAACCCATGTTTATATGGTCAATTGATCTATGACATGAGAGGCAAGAATATACAATGGGGAAATGGTGCTGTGAAAACTTCAGAGCTGAGTGCAAAAGAATGAATCTGAACCACTGTCTTATAACATATACAAAATGGAAGGCAAAATGACTTAAAGACTTGAATGTCAAACCTGAAATCTTAAAAATCCTTAAAAAGAGAAAGTCAGCTGTTTGACATTGATCTTTGAGATATTTTTTTGGATCTGTCTCTTCAGACAAGAAAAACAAAAGCGAAAATAAACATATGGGACTACATCAAACTAAAAAGGTTTTGCACTGTGAAGAAAATGAAAACCATCAACAAAATGATAAGGCAATTTACTAAATGGGAGAAGATGTTTGAAATCATATATCCAATAAGGAGTTAATATCCAGAATATATAAAAAACACATACAACTTAATATGAAAAAAATCTTATTGAAAAATGGTCAGAAGACCTGAAAAGACTTTTTTTTTTCTGAAGAAGACATGTAGAAGGGCAATGGCCACATGAAAAGATGCTCAATGTCATTAATCATCAGAGAAATGCAAATCAGGACCACAATGAGATATCACATCAAACCTGTCAGAGTGACTATTATCAAAAAGGCTACAAATAACGAGAGCTGGTAAAGATGTGGGAAAAAGGGAACTATCATGTGCTGTTGGTGGGAATGTAAATTAGTGCAGCCACTATGGAAAACAGTTTGGAGGTTCCTCAAAAAATTAAAAATACAACTACGATATGATCTAGAAGTTCTACTTCTGGATATTTACCTGAAGGAAATGAAAACACTGATTTAAAAATACACATGCAACCCTAAGTTCATTGCTGCATTATTTATAATAGCTTTTTTTATGAAAGCAACCTAAGTGTCCATCAACAGATGAATGGATAAAAGAAGATGTGGGATATGTGTGCGCACGTGCACACACACACACACACACATACTGGATTACTACTCATTTGTAAAAAGGAATGAAATCTTTCCATTCATTGCAAAAAGGATGGACCTCTAGGGTATTATGATAGGTGAAGTAAGCAGACAGAGAAAGACAAATACTGTATGATTGAACTTATATAAGGACTCTAAAACACAAAACAAATGAACAAATAAAACAGAAAGAGACTCATAGATACAGAGAACAAACTGGTGGTTACCAGAGAGTTGGAGGGTGGTGTTGGGTGAAGTAGATGAAGGCACTTAAGAGGCACAAACTTCCAGTTATAAATAAATCTTGGGAATATAATATACAGAATAGGGAATATAGTCAATAATATTGTAATAACTTTAAATTGTGACACATGGGATCTATACTTATTCTGGTGACTGTCTTGTAATGTATAAAAATGTTGAATCACTATGTTCTACACCTGAAACTAACACTGTATGTCAATTATGCTTCAGTAAAAAAGGTGAAATTTCTGAGACAAAGGGCATGCAATATTTGAACTTAAACATGTATTTTCAAATTGCCCTCTAATACATTTTGTCAGTTAATACTTCCAGGTGCAGAAAACAAAAGCACGATTTTCTCTATACTTTTGTCCATTTCTTTAACAATTTCACTTTTTTAGTAATAAAATGTATACAGTTGATCTTTGAACAACATGGATTTGAACTGTGAGGGTCCACTCTTATGCAGATTTTTTTTTCAAAATACTTACAGTTGCCTTCTGTATCCAGGGACCTTAATCTGATCACAGACTTAGTACACAGTTGATTGAATGTTTGGAATCAGACACCACAAGTATGGAGGGCTGACTATGGGACTTGAGCATGCGTGGATTTTGGTATCTGTGCCATGTCCTGGAACCAGTCCCCTGTAGATACCGAGGGCCAACTATGTTTAAATCTCATTTTTTATCAGCTGTTGAAATATGGCTTACATGCCTACAATCTCTCTGCTTAAGAGAAATTGCATACAATTCTCCATTTTTATTTTTCAATGTAATGCATCGTTTACTTTTTCTATCATCATATCTATCCAGACTTCTGCTTTGTTTCTGTCCCCGTTACCTTTGGAATTCTTTTGCAGGCTGAATATAACCAAGTACCATGCTACCAGCAAGCTTTAATTATTCAATCTAATAATCAGCCAAGATCACAGGACTTGGGCAAGGAAAGTGACAAGAGAAAATTAAGAATAGACCATTTAAAGTTGACTTTTTCTCATAAAAATGATGGTACTTCTGGGAAGAGAAGAACTAACCTTTTAAAAGAGGACTTAAGGGATAAGGAAAATAACTTTAAGGAATAGATGTTCAAAATAATTTTGTTAAATAAACATTTAAAAAATTCTTCAGAAAATATAAATTTGTGCCTAGAATTTCATTAAAACCACAGCATTTATAGACTATAGATATTTGAAGTGAATTTGTGCTTCAATATTAGATTGAGATGCATGTAGTCATTTATATACACTTTAATTTCTAAAAGTGAACACAAATTGCATAAGATTTTTTAAACTGAGCCATACTCTGGAGGAATGACAAAGGTAGGACCCACTCTACTTCATATTTTTTTTCTCTTTGAAAGCCACTTGCTGCCAGACACGTCCTTGTGGAAACGAGAGTTTCTTATTTGTAAAATTTCAGCGTTCCGTGAGTTTAACCAAAAAGGAATAAAATAATTATGTGGCATTGTTTATTTGATGCATTAAAAGAAAGATGGCTAGTCAGACAGATTATTATACTGGCTGAATCCTTAAGGAACCTGAGACAAAGAACACAACCAGAAAGTGCTAAGGATGTGTACAACTGAAAGCAGGGGACAGTTAAAAGAAAAGGGGAATATATTGCATTGTTGGTCTCAGAAGAGAGAGGGATGGCTCTTTACAGGTTACCCCGTTGTCAGAAAGTTCTCACAGCAAAGTCAACTTAAAAATGTATTATCCGCTACAGTCTGCATCTTGAAGAAAGTTAATGCAATTTGGCGAGTCTATAACAGAGCCGTAACATATTGTTGAAAGAGCCTGCTGAGGCAAAATGTAGTGCTGAAAATGTGCTGTTTCTTTGTAATAGAAGCTACCAAAGTGAGCTTGTAAAAAAGTAGGCCTGGCCAATGATTAAGCTGACATTAACACCTTCTACTTACAAAGACTCCAGCTTTCCCCAAGAGCCTCTGGTTCTTTAAACTTTTGCTTCTTACTGTTTTTGCCAGTTATTTCATTTTTTGCTAGGAATTCTGGAAACAAGGAATAAAAGAAAGGGGGGAGAAAATCTTGGGGAAACAGGCAGGAAGCTACATTTTGTTTTTATTTCACTAATCTTTTCTTCTTTTTTAAATGGAAATATACAGTATATCAAATCCTGTCCTATGTTACGTTTCAGGATATGACAGATAGGGTACAACTGGTGTCTATAGAAGGGGGCAGACTGGGAGGAGCGGGACTCCTGGGGATGTATGGTTCTGCAGGGGCACCTTGCTGCATGTGTAGGTAATGATTTAGCCCAGCCAGCAGAGCAGGTTTCTTAAAGTGTGGGCAACGAACAGGTGGTAATTCCAATAAGAAGCCGGTACTGGAGGGGCATTCAATATGCAGCCTGGTAAAATGAGACAATAGGAAATCCGGAATGCCAGTTTGGAAGCTCATATGGTAGGTGGTGGGAAGTCTCTTAGCAAAGAGAGGCAGTGCCCAACCCTGGACCGAGGATAGAGAAAGGACTCAAGCCCTCAATAGAGAAACTTGCGTGAAATGACCCCTGCCCTGAGGGATTTTATTTTCCTGGCACAGATAGGATTCCTGTTTGGATAGTGGCTAAGTTGTTACCAGAGAAGAAAAACAAGGAAACGAGCATGAATTGTTGATTCTTCCAAAGTGGATAGCAAAAACAGCAGTAGCAGGTTGACACTGCAAACTCTCATCTCAAATGTAATGGTGCACAATTTCCTTGACAAGAGACAAAGCAACTGCTAGGTTTAATGTGTCTTTACATGAGCAAATGATCTCGCATAGTAATGCTGCACCGTGCTGACAGTCCTTTATGAATACAGCAGTATAACACCGACAGTTAGCTAACAACAGAGCTGCCTGCCCGGATAGAAGGTTTGGAACTACACGGGAGGCACATATTCGACTCAAGGTAATTCTGGGGAAATGTGGAAAGGCTGACATCTGGACTGTCATGCAAAGCAGACACATTTTGAAACACAAGAGAAATGCCTGCCGTCTGAGAGGTCCTAGTGAGGCTTCCAAATTGTCATCAAGAGCTTGTTAAATTTTCATAATTTTAATATGGAAGCAAAAAAGATTGCTTTAGAGAAGTAGTGGGAGGGACCAGTACTTGAGATGTATACATTTATTCATTTACTGAATATTTCTTGACAACTTTCTGCAGTCCAGGTACTATGCTAGGTGACAGAGATACGGACATGAATAAGAAAGACAGTCCCTGCCTGCAAAAGGGTTATTACCTACGTCTGGAGTGGGAAGGAAGCCAACAGTTACAGTGTGCTGTGGTAATAGGTAGGAATTGAGTAAAGGCTGCTATGGGAGCTGAGATAAAGAGCATATCTAACTCTGTGTGTGTGCGCTTGTGCACACGTGCATGTGTATATGCTTGTATGGAAGGTGGTGTTGGTCAAAGAAAGCTTCCAGGAGAAGAGACTTCTTGAATTAGATATTATAGGATAAGTAAGGATGAATTAGAGGAAGGGGTGAGTGGGTTGGATAGGTGAGCATTCCTGTTGGAGATAAGGACAGATGCAAGAGCTAAGATTCATGAAAGGGACACTGATGGAGTACCTGGTGTCAGCAGTGCTGGGAGATATGGTAGAGACATTGAAATCAAAAACTGCCAAATGCCTTATCAATAGTACCTTTTTGGGGTCTTTATTGATAATAGAATATGCAGAACTAAGAGGTCAAGTTCTTCTTTCATGGCAAAACAGAGTCACATTTTTATATAATGCATTTCCTGATACAAAACTTGTGAGACCTTAGAGGAAGTTATAGGGGAAGATTAAGAGATTTCCTTCTCTGAAAGAAATGGTATAGAAAGTAATGAAACTAATCAAGAGTTCCCTCAAGTCTGGGATTTTTCTTTGTTTCCAAAACCAACTAAAAGAAGTAGGAAATATTAATGAAGGGAATGACGCTATGTGGAATGCAATTGCAAAATACTGCAAAATATTAGGGACAGGCAAGCATTATGGAATCTTGTTTAGGGGCATTTCAGTGTCAAGATAATGATTGTGGCATAAGGGACTAAAATTAGTTAATAATTCTAAAGCTTCTGAACTGTTTACAGTAAATTCTATCATGCTTTCCTTGCAACTTTTAGACGCAGTAATTCACTCAAATCAGAAAACTGTGCACTGAAAAAAGCCCAGATTTTTATGGACATTTAGTTGGTCTTCAGTAATAGGGGCTGACTTCCAGGACTCCCCCATCTTATAGGTTGTCTTCAGCCATTTGTGATCTGGAGGGCTCAGATCCAGCCTGTGAATTCACTAGTGGTGGCCTTCATGTCCAGTTTTCAGTTTAACCCAACTACTTGCATGCTAACTTTATCATACTTTCACTTTGTTATTTATGGCCTACAAATCGCATGCAAAGTGTAAATAGATATTTTGAGATAGAAATGTATATCATATTTGGTTTTCAAGGCACATTTTTCCATTCCTTCTTTGCTTGTCACATCCCATCGATATTAAGAACCAATGCTTCCAGAGTTGACAGCAGGGCTGGCTCAAGAGAATACCATTCAGTCAGTGTCATCTCCATCTGGAAACATGGGAAAGCGTAGGTAATTTCATAGAAATTATCGAATGCTAGAAATAGTAGGGACAGTGGAAATCATCCAGTTCCTCATCCTCAACTGGCAAATGGGAAATTGAGGTTCTTGCTCAGAGCCCTACAATAATAGTAGACGAGAATTTAGATTTTTCTAAGTGCCAGGCCAACACTTCGTTCTCAGCTGTAGTGTTTTCTCTTTCATCTTTAAGAATACTTCTTTTCTATTATGGGTCAGCTATTTTAGAAGACACTTTGAAAATATACATGCCATAAAAATGTGTTATTCAAAAATATTTGTATAAAAAAAGTTACATTGGATTAGGACTGCACTCCTTATACTTATTAAAATTTTACATATTTAGTTGCGTCTTTCACACAAAGCTCCCAAAGTCCAACAGCCTCTGCATTGTAGGTTTTTCTTTTTCACCTCACATGATCCCATATGAAAGTTAGGGAACCTGGCTAGCAGCTCATCATGACAACTTGGTTGGCAAAGGCAGTCAAGCAAATCCATGTCACTAATTACTTTAAGCATGTTGCTGATTACAGAGTTATTTCACCTATTTCTTGCTTTGCCCATGTAACAGCCTCAAGAGGCACACAGAAAAGTCTTAATCCTCCCATCATAGAGATGAGAAAGCAATGTCTTAGAATAATTAAGTGATTTGTTCAGAGCCATGGAGCTGAGCTGGTACACAGGCTTTCTCACTCTTGGTTGTGTACTCCTTTCACCCCATAAAATCATCATCACGTCATTACAGTCATCATTGTTGCCACCACCACCACCATCACCATCATCATCACTTTTTCTCCGACTATTATACCTTCTTCAAGACCAGCAGATCTCGATGTATAACAGCATCTATCTCACTGTACCATTATTCCAACAAACTACTTTTATCTTCCCCACTCTTGCCTCTTGGTTTCCTAGCACATTTAGTGAGGTGACTGCAGGGAAGATGACTACTCCTAACTGTCTTTTAGGGACCCCATCCTACCATTAACAGCTTCGTAGCAGTCAACAGCAGGATTGACATTTAATGTGTCCCCAAACCATACTTCCTAAAACATCTGAAGAAATTGCTGACATGTTTTGGTCCCAGTCTAAATTTTTATGGCAAAATTAGCAACTCAGAATAATTAGTCTTAAGCAACTTAGACCTACCTTTGTTGTTTCTTCAAGGAGTCCCATCACTCAGTCCTTGATCCTATATTTCATAGTGCCCTTTACACGTCTGTGCAGCTTCCCAGCCACTGGGCTTGCCCACTTTCTATGGGATACCTTTGGACTCTCTGCTTATGTTTTACAACTAACTGGTTAGTTTGCATGGAAAAGGGTTAGAGCGAAAGGATTTCCTACCCAGATCAGGGCCGGTACTTTCCTACTCAAATCAAGGTTACTTTTTAAGGATAGGATGCTCAGGCTTTTATCATTCTCCCCGTTAGTGACTCCAGTGACAGGGAAATATATAGGGGTAGACAGAAATTTGTGTACCCTTCATATCAGCAGTATCCACTGGTCTGCCAAAAGACAGGCTGACTCCAGACAGCAGATGAAAGTCGCAAGGGGATATTGGGTAAAGGTGGTCAAAAGGTACAGATTTTCAAG
Source organism: Vicugna pacos (assembly GCF_048564905.1). Classification (NCBI taxonomy): domain Eukaryota; kingdom Metazoa; phylum Chordata; class Mammalia; order Artiodactyla; family Camelidae; genus Vicugna; species Vicugna pacos. The sequence goes on along the minus strand of NC_132992.1, from coordinate 38,313,574 downwards.
TTAAAAGATAAATAAGTTATGGGGTTGTACAGCATGTATGAATGTCAGGAAGAGAGTAGATCTTAAAAGTTCTCATCATAAGGAAAAATATTTGTAACTATGTGAGGTGATGGATGTTTACTAAATTTACTGTGGTGATTATTTCACAATGTATACACATATCAAGTCATCATGTACACCTTAAACTCATACAATATTGTATGTCAATTATGTCTCAATAACACTGGAAGCAAACAGATTAAGCAGGAATATGTGGAAAGGATCCATTGACTTAGTCAAGTAAATCTCCCTCCCTCCATCCCCATTTTTCTTCCCTTCGCTCCTCTCAGTATGTATTTACTGAGAATCTGTTCTGAGTATATAGCATAGCACAAAAATAATAGGGAGCTAACAACCTAGTTGTAAGACAAGTCATACACACTGGGATAGGGTCAGGGTATGGGAGAGAAGGAAGGGCTTTGTCATTAAATAAGTTTGGGATTGTTAAGTTAGCAGGAATCCTAAGCTCAAATACCTTCAGAGGCCAGGCTGGTCCTGTGAATGTTGTGTAGTGTGAAGACAGTAGGGAGTAGTGACATCTGCAGGCCACCAATGTGCACTTCTGAGGTAAAAAACTGCCCCTGGGGCATTAAAATCCTGAGACAATGAGTTTTAGAAATACTGTTCTAGAAAGTGGAGTGTCATTGAAGAATTCTGAGATGGATATAATATTATTAAATCCATGCTTTGAGGGAGTTTGAGAAGGCAGAGGAGTGAGTGGGAATTAAATGTAAGGACACAGTGTATACCAGTTAGTGTCCAGTCCTGGTTTAGGCCTGTTACCTAGCTGTAACTACTAACAGGGTACCGTTTCTCTCTCATAGGTATCCTGATTTGCACAGTAAAAATCACCCTAATTAGCGGGCCACATTAGCCATCTCTTGGGTGAATAGAGCTCCCATTCACAAGGACTCCACCAGGCTCCTGTGAACATTTAAGATTTTTTCTTAGTAGAAAGCCCTCTATCCAGTCATGACATGTCATAGTTTAGGTGTGGAGAGGGAGAGTGCTCACATACAGGAGAACGACAAAAGTTAACATTTCTAAAGTGCTTTGTTGCTGGAGTGATAGTGATAAGATTGACAAGTTAGATATCAGTATACATTGGTATAAGCATAGAGTAATACGAGGAAGGACATTCATCAAACAGGAAGTGCTGATTTTCTCAGGGGAATGGGATTGAATGAGGGAAAGTGGAAGACTGAATTTTTTATTATTGGTTGAATTATTCTGTAAAAGTATTACACTGGTAAAATTTTAAGACTCAATATAATTATTTTATAAATATTAGGAAGAAGGCTAAATTGGTTCCATATCCTGTGATACACTAACAGATTTACACATGTCAGTGTGTGAACAGATCTAGATCATCTTATCTTATGATCTTATCTTCTTTGTGAAGATCTTATGTTCTTCATTTGGTTACAGTGTACTAAATTTTTAGTTCTTGAGGACTAAAGAAATGGACTTCTGTTTCAACAAACTTTAAGCATTAACAGGATTTTAGTCATTTAGATAACAAAAATAATATTAGGTACTGATACCATCTGTGAAATACTATGTCAGATAACATCTCCATGAGTATAGTTCTGCTAGATAGATGTTACAATTGTATTTTACACATGAGGAAGTGTCTTCAGAAAGGCTCAATGACTGATCCAAGGCCACACAGTTTGTAAGTGTCAAGTTGGAATTCCCAGACAGGTCTGTTGGTTTCAAAACCCATGCAATTGTAAGTAAACAGTAGAAGACATCTGTAGCAATATTAGATTTTAAAACTTCCTAACATGGGACCTAAGTACAGCTATTAGTCATTGTAGCAGGTTGTACCGGGGAATATCAAAAATAGTTCTGAAACTTCACTTTCAGTGCTGTTTTCTACCTACAACTTATGGTATCAGGTGGATGGTTGTAGACTACATCTGACAGTGTTTAGTCATTGCCATAACAGAGGGATCTTTTAATGAAATAATTATATCAGGACAGGATGCAAGTCTGCATTTTTCCTTGTTTATTGATATCTCAAAGCACATGGCTATTAAGTAATTCTCAGACCAGTCCTATAAGGATAATGTTAATAACATTACTGCACATTCTCAGAGGTGGCCCTTCTTTCAGTCTTCCATTGAATGTAAAGTATGTCATTCACAGAGTCATGGTTTACAGACTATTTGTGGTCCTATATGACTGTAAAACTCCCAGTGACTTCTGATCCTGCTACCTACATGACTTTGGGCAAGTCATTTATATTTTTGAACCTCATTTCCTTCTCATGTAGGAACTATAGCCCTTCAAAAACTCCCTCTCTTCTGAGTATTTCTGGGAGTCCCCAGGGGAAGTCTTATTTGATTGTGATCAGCCTTGAGTATAGTTTTCTTTTCATGCTCTTTTGGTGAAGACTATAGCTGGACTTCTGATTCTATTGTTGCCCTTCCCCAAGCTTCTGATCCTGTTTCTGATATTTTTCTCTACCCAGAGCCCATGTTTCACCCTAGGACAGGGTTCCCTGCTTGTCATAATGAAGTAGTCTGTGCAAATGGTTCCCCTAGAGCTGTGAAGTGCATAACCTGGGCATGTATGACAAAGCCTTAGTTAAGCCTAACCTACTAGTTTGCTAAACATGTCCAGACATGTTTGAACCTCCCACTAGGACAGCAGAGGTGATGAATGTTTTCTATATATACAAAATAAATTATTGTTACTATTATAAATAATAATTTATAATTAATTTGACAATTTAGAATGAGCTTTGTCAAGGAGCATAGTTTCTCCTGGTTGAGGAGAAATTCTTGGTCGTATGTGACTTCAGTGAGTTCTGTCACATGTCTCATGTGGTCGGTAGATAAAAGACCTTTCATTGCACCTTAACAACCTTGTAGCCTGTGGCTATGAAATTACATATGGACTTACATAGTTAACCCAAGAAGGGTGTGGACCTAAAATGATCATTTATAGAGAAACAGTGTTGCTGTTCCATTTTCAGTATTCTGAGACTGAGAACGTTTAAATTCAGTGACAAAAATTAGAAGAGAGCAAAAGAATAAGAAAGCATGGCAAATTTTTTTTCAGTTTTACATATGTATGTATAAAATATACACACATATATAAAGATCAACCCTAGAGTCTACTCTAAAGAACCAAAGTTATTGCTGCTTTTAAAAATAAGAACAAAAAAACAATTATAAAAACTTTAAAATTAAATTCCAACATTTTCAAACAAGTGCTGCCTGGGAGATCATGCAAAGCATCCAAAGCCTAAATTGAATGTATGTTGGCAAGAGCATCTTCACATGTCTCTAAATAACTAGCTAATACAGTCAGTATTTTGCACCTCATCGAGGCCCGGCACTTTTTTGCAAAATGTTCCAGTCAATTGTCAACTAAAAAGAATGCAGAATTTCAATCCTTTTGAGGGGGAAACAGGCAAAAGTTTTCTCCCAAAGAATGTTGCACTGCAGAGATTGGAATTCTCCAGGGGCTGCCAAGACTACTGTCAGGTGTAATCGAGCCTTTCAGCATTTTTAGGAGAGAGGCAGAATCCACATGAAAACAAAAGATGAAGCCATTGAAAAAAGAGATATAGAAGCACCTGTCTTTAAGCTGCTGTAATTTGCTACAATTAAGTGTTTTATCTCTATTGAGTAAAGGTTTATAGAAAGTCAAATGTAAAACGTATAAAATACTCTAAACTATTTCTCTTTGTCTTCGTCTTTTGCCAGACCTCTATTTATTTATCTGACCAGAACAAAAATTCATCAATCATTCAGCTTTTCATTTCATGCTTTATTTATTTAAGAGCAAGGCAGGTGATCACAAAAATGTATTGGCTGCACTGCTTAGCAGTAAAGGAATATATAATCTAGTAGAGGCAAAGAGACAGTACTGAAACTATTATTATACAAGATAGAAAAGAAGAGGCAGCATGAAAGCAGGGCAAGGGGCTGTCAGCATCCAAAAGAAGGATCTCCACGTGGGTGGAGATTGGTGTCTCATTTTTTGAACCCACCTTCATTACAGGTATCATGCTTAGTGTTTTACACGTTAGATCCTTTTACAACCCTATGTGGTAGATATTGTCTCCATTTTATAGATGAAGACATTGAGATTTACTGGTTAATCCATTTGATTAGGTCCCGACAATAGATGGTAGGGACGATGTTGGAACCCTTGGGTAACGCTGACTCTGATTTCTGGCAGGAAGGCTTCAGGAAATACTTCACAAGGTTAGAGGCATTTGCACAGATTCTTGAAGATTAGGTAAATTTGAAAAACGAGGGATGTGAGAAAAGCTCAGTTTTTGAAGAAGAAATAATGTGGGCCTAGGTGTTAAAGTTTGGTTGGAGCCCATGGTAGGAGCAGAGTTTCTTCTCTCTATTGAGTTGGGACCTATAGCTAGTTTGTAAATTGAAAGCTTAGTAAAAGTGGTGGAGTCATTTAAAAGAACAACACACGTAGGGCCTTTATTTTAACATAAAATGTACAGGCATACATTTATTTGCCAATCTTTTCCTGAGGAACCAGATATTTTCTTGGAATATGAATCTGCTGATTGGAGGAGACCCTACAACATTTTATGCCCGATTTGATATAAACCAGTTTGATTTATTTAGGGTGGAGCAAAACTGGGAGGCACTTGAGAGCAATCTGATTCCAGTATCTTTCTGGATTTTTATTATTTACTTTCTCACTCTGTACAGCTGTATCACCCATTTTTAATTTGACACCGTTCTTTTATTGGCTTGCTATTTTTTTAATCAAAAATATAATTTAGTTTTCATAGAAACAGTTTTCTTTCTATACTTGTATTTTATCAGTTTTTATATTTAATTAAATCACATAATTGCAAGAATTACAAGTAAGACTGGCAGTAAATAGGTTTTGGACAAGCATACGGCTAATTGGTGGGAGAAGGGCACAGATGTACTGTATTACTTGCTAGCCTGGAGTGTTTAATCATCCATGTTTTACAGAGGCCATATTTTTACACAGGGAATAGAGAGCATTGATCTGACAAGTCAATTAAATAGAAATGTTTTAAGAGAAATGCTGTTGCAATGGAAAAATAGGAGATAACATATACTGGGGTCAGATCTTCTAGGGCCTTGAATGCCAAGCTAAGTGGTTTAGTTGTCATTGATTAGCCATTGTTGCCATCTTCACAGCATTAGGATCGTTGTGCTCAGAAACGTGGATAGGGAAGATTAAATTACATACTGCTTAGAGAGATTTGGTAGAGAAAATAGTGAGAGGAAACAGTGTAGTGGCAAGTATGAAAGGAGAAAAAGAGGATAGATGTGAAAGATTTGGGGTATAGAATAAGTAGAACATGGCAATGGATCAGATGTGAGTATGGTATTCAGTGTGCCTTTCTCATAAAAGTAAGTAGAAATTAGCCACCCTGATGTGATAGAAAACTTCAGGAACTTTATGAGTGCTTTTGATTTTTTGTTTCCATTTAGCTTTAGTCATTGTGCAAACTGTCCAAGTGGTTGCAATGATATCTCCTACAGCAACCCTCTGCCTATCACTGTATGTACAACCTCTCCTGTATTTAATGTTGTTGTGTATTATTTCCTGGTTGTTATAGTATGTACCCTATTGCATTTGATTCTAAGATGCACTTTTTAAAATTTATTTTTTGCATTTTTCCATCTCTAAAATCAGAACACATCTTAAAATGTCAGTGCTTCTTGACGTACATGATGACATATGTCAAAATTTAATCAGGTACATGTTTTTCCTTTCTTAGTGTTTCAGGAAATAGCTGTGTTTTGCAACCAATAGCATCTCCCCTCCTGAACCAGGCTTACACATTCCCAGGGTGACTCTCTGGCTCCTTTCCTTCTGTATTCTTTATAATGCCTTGCACAGTGCCAGGCATGTAGTAGGCCTTTAGTAAATACTTGTTGAATTATTGTTAACTCCAGTTAGGATCATGTTAGGTAGGTTCATAAATAAGGCATTGTATAAAGGCTTAGAAATGATAATATTTTGAGCTTCAAGGAGACTTCCAAAATCTCTTATGGAGACTAAGAAATATACGCAGAAATCAGTGTGAGCAAGAATTCACTGGGTTGTCTTAATATTAAAAAAAAATTCTGTTATTGATTAGCTCTATGACACCAAGGAATTTTTGAAGGGGGCTATTTAATTTTCCTTCCATTTGTATTCTTATGTGTTAATATGTCAATTATTAGGCAAAAAAAGTGAAGCGAGAAGGAAACATTCAGATAGTAAAGCCGTCTAGACTCTACAAGACAAATATATATATTTTTTATTGAAGTATAATTGATTTACAATGTTGTGTTAGTTTTGGGTGTATAGCAAAGTGATTCAATTAAAGATATACATATGTATATTCTTTGTCAGATTCTTTTCCATTATATGTTATTACAAGATATTTAATATAGTTCCCGGTGCTACACAGCAGGTCCTTGTTGTTTATCTATTTTATATGTGGTAATATATATATATTAATCCCAAACTCATAATTTATTCCTTCCCTCCACCCTTTTTCCTTTTAGTAACCGTAGTTTGTTTTCTATGTCTGTGAAGACAAAAATATTTTTAATGAAGTTGACTGTTTCTGGGATTTTTCTTAGTCTAAAAAGCCTAAAAGAAGGAGTCAGATGTCTGAGGATGCATACATTAAAATGCGCAGTGGCATTTAGACAAAGACAGTGGTCTGGTTAAACAGTGGTCAAAATAAGCATGGATTATCTAGTAACTTCTTCAGTTTTCCCATCAGAATATAGAAATTATTTTTCTTAGAAAAATTAGTAGGTGATGGAAATAGATTTTAAAATTTTCTGCTGTTGTAAATCATTAATGAAAATATGGAGAACAAGGGTTTTGAGTGACAGGATTTTCAAATTATCTACAAATGGAAGGTGCAAAATAAGGATTTAGCCCAATGTTTCCAGGTGGAAGTACGTTCTTTGGAGTCTGAGGACAAAAAGTAAGAGATTACAACCGGTTTGGCTTGAGTCTTTCTCTCTTATATCACAAAACCTAAACCGTATTGGAAAACCAAACCACATTTATGATGTGCAGCCTTCCTGGAGAAATCTATCCCTTATAGGCAGTGAACACACCTTTCCCCATGAGTAGAGTCTATGCCAAACTTGTTAAGTAAATGATAGTAGAAATAAAACCATAAAAATAAAAACTTAAGAAGAAAATGTTTGGTGAGAACGTAGTATGGTATTGACTTAATAATGATTAAAAAAATTTTCTTTTTATTATTTATCCTGACAGCTTCACTTTGAATTGACTTTTCTAGGGTTATTAAAGATTGTATAATACTAAGAAATTAAAACATTGGCAATTTTTTAAAGTAGAGTTGATTTACAATGTTGTATTATTTTCTAGTGTACTGCAAAGTGATTCATTTATGCATATATATATTTATTCTTTCTCAGATTGTCTTCTATTATAGATTATTATAAGATATTGAATATACTTCCCTGTGTGATACAGTAGGTCCTTGTTGTTTATCTATTTTATATATAGTAGTGTGTATCTGTTAATCCCAAACTCCTAATTTATCCCTACCCACCCTTTCTCTTTTGATAACCATGTTTGTTTTCTGCATACATTGCAAATTCTTGATTATTGGTGTGAAGCAATGATTTCTTGGCATATAGTTAATAACAAACTTTGACTTCCATTTTATACTGTAATGTTTCCCAAACTTTGCTGCACATTGGAATTATCTGGGGATCTTTAAAACATACTATGTCTGTCTCCCACTCCCAGACATTTTGATTTCATTGGCATGGGGTATGACCTGAGCATCAGGTTTTTAAAAAATTTTATGGGCCATTCTAATATGCAACAAAGTTTAGGAATCACTGTATTGCCAATGAAAGTAAGTATTACATACTTTTTGTTTTATTGATATAAGAACGCCCACTATTCACTGTGCAGCCAGAGAAACCTTTTGATATTTAAACACATGCCCATTGCAGAAAGGGTAGTTTGTATAGAGGGGCACTTTTGCCTGAGAGAGTTTATCACAAGGCATGGACTAAAACGAGACTATTCTCAGCATGGAAAATTGTGGAAAAGAATTAAAGGGTTTTGATACATAATGAAGAAAAGGGATATTTCTCTCTTTCACCTGAGTTTGGACTTTAATGAGGCCCTGTTATTTGTTTATATTAATCTTCTATAAAATATATGTCCATATTCAAATGTCAGTTCAAAATATATTAAAAGATAAATTTTGATGATTCACTATTTTGAATTTTTTAAGCCTTGGAGAATAATCAGAGGTCTAGTTTCTGAAAGGGAAAAATACTTCAGATTGTTGATCATTGCAATCTCTACTCTAGGTAGATACATATTATATCTTTGTTGTCTTTAATTTCAATGATTCCATGAACTAAAACTTGTTGTAATGCTACCCTTCATAATGGCCCTGACTATTCTTTGCTAGTTCTGTGATAAAAAGAACAAGACAGTAATTTCAAGATGTATTTCCTACATGACTCTGCTTTTGTGACTATCGATCCTGACATTATCTGAACTCTTTCCCCCTTAGTTTTAGGATATCAGATGAGAAAGTGTTATTTTACTATCTCTTGGAGAATGACATCGATGAACTATTTTCACCCAATGCAGCATAAATTGTTTTTGTATATAGTGGATTCTACCCCAAGAAGGCAGACTCTGATTACTGGTTATTAAGCTTTTTTTCCTCTGCCATATGTCTGAATGGAAACGTGGCAAATTTTCCTTTGGGTTTCAACAAAGTGTTTTCTCAAACCACAATGAAATGAGTTGATTGAAATGCCATAATAACAGTGGTGGTAGTAGATTGTTGCTACTTCGTGCTAAAACAGAGAAATGGGGCTATTTGAAATAAAGGCACTTTGAGGTGAAAGGATAAGGCCTTGAAACCAAAGATCAAATTTGCTATTAGTCTCATCCTAGCTAATAATAATCAGCGTTTGCTTGATTGGAATCTCTGCAGACAGGATATTAGTTTCCTATCTCCTGAGACATACAAACAAGGAACACCTAAAAATGAAGATGAAATGCCAAAGCAGCACTCGTGTTGGGTGATGTTTGTGTTGGCTGTACTTACGCAGGAGGAAAATGTCTTCTTTTTCCTGTTCAGTAGCGTTCCCAGTCCATTTGGGGTGATGTTTAATGGGGCTGGTCGTCAGCCCAGAAATGCATAAGGGAGAATGCATTAGCCACAATTTCTCTTGATAATGCTCTCGTCACTTGTTCTATACAAGACACTGATGTATTCTAAAGAAGATCGCCTTGCTAGGAGTGCTGATCACAGTGGTCTCATTAGACTTCCTGAGGCACCAGACTGGACACTTTTGATAGTGATGTGATGTAATTGTTTTATTCTTAAGTCTGAAGCCTAAGAGTTTATCTAAAGTTAACGAGGGACTTTTTGATAAGATAATATTTAAAATCAAAGTCTTAGAATCTTGGGAATCCTGCATACTGAGACTAGAATCATGTGTTATTTGACTGACTGCCTGAAATTATGGACAACGGTCATTTTTTTTACCTTAGTAAATTAGATTAACTCTATATATTTCTTCTGTTTTTATTTTTGTCCCCCCCCCCAAGTGTTTATTGTCCATTTGTATTTATTTGTATTTTTCTGTTGTGGTAAAATATACATCATGTAAAATTTACTACTTTAACCATTTTAAGTGTTCAGGTCTTTGGCCTTAAGTACATCACATTATTGTGCAGCCATCAACTCTACATCTCCAGAACAATTTCATTGCCCTAAACTGAAACTCTGTATCCATTAGATAATACCTTCCCATTCTTCTCTCTCTTCCACTCTGATAACCACTATTCTACTTTCTGTCTCTAGGAATTTGACTAGTCTCGGTGCCACGTATAGTAGAATCATACAGTATTTGTCCTTTCCTTTTGCATTGTAAATTTTTTAAGCATCTGTTTTCATAAAGTCATGCCATCATCACAATTTAGACTAGGAGGAAATCAATTATGCCAACCTACTTTTATGGATAAGGGAGCCATTTACCAAAAAAGTTAGCTGATTTGCTCTGCTGATTTCTATCTCACAACATTTTATCCAGTTTAAGATATTCCATTAAAACTCTATTTGTACCTATATTCACTTTCATGACATATGTGCTTTAGCTTCTTTTGCCCACCATCTCTCTGCTGGTCCTATATTATGCTTTCTCTAAATAAATTAACATTAGTTAGAATGATGTTGAAGATAGCTAGTATCTATTGTGTGCTTACTGCTTGACAAGCTTAATGCTAAGTGTTATGTATGTGTTGATCTCATTGAGTCTGCACAACATTTCACAAGGTAGGTACTCCAGTCATCCTCTTTTACAGATGAAGAAACTGAAGCATAAAAGGTGAGGTTGCCTCCACTGGGTTGTGCATTTAGTAAGTGGTGGAGCCAGGACACTGAATAACAAAATTTACCTGGGTGATATTTAATAAGTTAGAATCATTTTTTTAAAATGAACTAGAGTTGGGCAGTCTATTAAAACTAAGGAAACCTTGTATGAAATTTCTGTTTTTTACTTTTGTCAATTATTTTATTTTCATTGGTAATTTAGTTCCTAAGTATGTAAAATGATTACCCATTTAGCATGATCAAGGATAATGCTTAATTAGTTAAATAATGGAATTTGCAATAACATTCTCATGTATAAAACACTTTTAAAAAGAACTGTGTTTGATTACCATCTGAATGTATGTATCTGTAAATATTATTACACTTGCATCTTAGGCATTAAAGAAATTAGTGACAATAATACCTACAAGAGACGTATAGTATCAAGGTAACCACCAGTCTGGGAAAAGCAATACTCGAATGATGCTTTTCACCTACAAGAATGTAAAGTTTTGCATTCTAAGTCCACATTCTCAGACAGATCAGCAGCACCTGTCAGGCTGTGATTTTCTGTCTACTTTATTTTGGTTCTGTTCTTGATTTGCTCGTCAACAGAAGCCAAGTCTGCCTTCTGTGTTTCAGTCTTAAGGTTCTCTCAGTCCCATCTAACTTAAGTCCTAATAGGATTGGTCAGTGTAATGGCTGGTAAGTCAGGAGTGTGTAGCTGAACAATTCTTAGCCATGAGGTTGGCAGAAGAGGTCGTGGGTTATTCAGTGATTGACAGTATCTCTCTGATAAGGAGTCAAATGATGACTTCTTTTCAGTCTTCCACATCAAAACAATCAGTAATGAGAATTCCATGAGTCACTTCATCTCTGGTAGCTCAACTTTAAACACAGCATCTCCAAATACTCACCATAGGTGCATCCTTTATAACAGGCAGTTGTAGTGGATGCTGCTGCAAAACAAATGATATTTCAATTTGGATGAAAAGTCTTTTAAGTTTTAATATTGGGCAATGTTTTTTTCTTACTCTAACATTTGTATTAGAACTGGATCAGTCTAGGGCCAGAGGGAAGACATGATGTTCATGCCTAGGTTCTCTAGAAATTAGTCTGATGCCTGATACAGCTCACTGTTGGATGAAACTTCTAGATTCGTAATGTCTACTGCTTAATTTCATCCTGTTACTCATGGTTATGGCACAAGGCTCTACTCCTATGCGTTCCTCCATCTCCTACTTCAAAATTACTTTCTTTAAAATATTGTTGCCTGATGATTATATCCCCCCATTTAGTCATCATCATTTTTATATAATGTATATATTGTTTGTAATGTGTCATTTTCCTTTATATTATTACATTGTAAACATGCTGTGTTAAAATATGTTAAATTGGTTTAAACAAGTTTCCTTTTCAGATGCCTTTAATTTAGCTCAGATTGGTCTAAATCCACGAAGAACCATATATTAAACACTCTTGAATAGCTTCTATGAAAAGAAACTTAATTTATGATGTTTAGTATTATACATTATACAGTTTCTTTATTTTTCACTCAGTTCATCATGCTGTGAAAATTCATGAATATTTAGCTATTAAATGAAATGCAAAATTTTCATTATCATTTTATTGAAAACTTGACATCTTAAAATACCATACATACCATTAGTATTCTAATGCATTGTCACCTTATTGAAAAATGCTGCTAAAAAACAATACAGCCATTCAGAAAAAAAAATTTTTGTCCGCCCAAGGCTATTAACTATAGTTCTACACATACATTAGTGACAAATAAGTGAAGCAGCCAATGCTCACAAAAGATGTCACTAAAATGCTAGGAAACAACTGTAACCATAGAAACCATCTCACACTGCAATCTGAACATCTTTTGTCAGTGTGTGACTAGAAATGAGATGCTTAAAATCATTAGACTATCAAAAAATCTGAACATCTCTTCATTGAAATTTACATATTTAAATATTTTGAAACCTGCAAAAACTTCAACATGATACTTCTATAAAATATTGTTTCAGCTCCTAGCCCTCAACTATCAGTTTAGAGATAACAACAAAAATTATACATGAAGACTTACAATTTTTCCCCCTCTATCTTTAGGCTACAGGCATTGTCTAAGGAACCTAAACAAACACCCCGGAGAACAGAGGTTAGATCCGAGGGCTGTCTACCTTCTTGCTCTAAATCTTCACAATGGTGCCATTCTTCACCTTTCCTTTCTCTTTTGAACAATCACTGGCTTAAATTGTACCTGTTCCAGTAAGACAGGTTTGCAGGTTTCATAAGCCTTCATGACAGTAAGTACAAAATTGTCTTAGATAATGAGATATTTAAATAAAGGATTTGACAAACCAGTGTAGGAGAGAGTGAGTTTGGATGAATGTGGAACAGCTTTTGCAACCTTGGATATGGAACTGACTTTTTTCCCTTGCCTTCAGGGAAACTTGTCTCAGAAACTCCTGAAAGGTCTGGTTATTTAGCTGAATGCTCCGTGTTTAAGGGGCATTGGAAGCCATTTTCCCTGAAACCTCCATCTGAAACTAAAGCTTAAGAAGCCTAGGATATTGAGACTTTACTGTTTCTAAATTATTCACCCTACCCCCTTCAGTCATCATTCTAAAAACATTTAGGAAGCCTCCATAATGTGCCAGGCACTGTTCTAGGCACATGGGACACATCAGTGAACAAAGCAATATTTACTGCCTTGCAGAGCTTACATTTTAGCAGGAGGAGACAGATAGGAAACAATGAACAGAACAAATAAACAAAATGTCTATAATATGGTATTTTTTGCACACCTTTCATGTGCCAGGCATTGTTGTAGGCTTTTGAGATCCAGCACTGGACAAAATAGGCATGGCCCCTGCTCTCCTGGGGCCTTCATTCTGGAAAAATCCTAAGGAAGTATTTAGTAAATACATGAATACGTGGATACAGTGTTTAATCTCTGAGGCTTTAGCACTGGGATTATTAAGAGACAGCTCCAGCCATCCATGTTACAGGCAGTCAACGGGACATGTATACGAAAGTTCATGGAATAATTCTCAGTGGCTGACCAGGTATCTAAAATGTAGTGTTCAGTTGTCTATTCATTTCTTCTCATCATACTTATTTTTTTCTGACTTCCAAATACTCTTTTCTATAGAAAATGAAAACCTTAGCCTTCATGAATAATTAGTTTCTATTTTCCCACTGCCAAATAACAATGATCTTTTATCCATAAATCGGTATAAATCAAGCTTACCAGACATTTAATAATAAATATGTAATATGTGAAATATATATTGATATGCATATTATATATCAACACACACAATCTTTTTGAATACTTATTATATGCTGAGCATCATGCCAAAAATGTCATCCAAATTCTCATTTAAGCCTGAATAGAGCTTGCTGAGGTGGACATTATGATCTTCATTTTCCAGGGGAGAAGAACTGAGGGTTAGAATAGTACTATCATCCCTCAGGTTACAGAACGCCCCACAGACACCAAATCCATGATGCTCAAGCCCCTTTTATAAAATGGTGTAGTACCATCAGCTTCATCCAACCTCGCAGATGCGGAATCCTTGGATATAGAGAGTTAACCATATAGTAACTTGCCAGAGAGACATAGATCATGACTAGTATTGCTGGATATGAACACGAACCCATCAGATTTGAAGTCTATGCTTTTAACCATCATTTTTGAGCCAGAGAGAGAGAAAGGCCCTGCCTCCCCACCTACTATATGCCCCAAAGGGGATTCTAGTAAGGGACATGCCTGCACTTTATCAGAGTGGTCCTGGACTCTCTTCTACCTTCCTGTGGGTGGCTTTTTTCTACTCACTGCATTCCAGTGAATTTGGGGTTGGGGGTCAGATCAAAGAACAAGAGTTTCACCTGATTGCTTAATAATGACCTTCTATACATAAATGTTTAGAAATCTTAAAGTTGTAAAGGACCCCGAGATATCTAACTCCTTCATTTTATTGATAAGCAGATAGAAAATTAGAGTTGACATGAGTTGCCTGATTACTTCACTTACTAGTCAGCAGCAGAGCCAGATCTGAATTCAGGAATTCTGTCTCTTACACATGTCTGTTGCATGTATATGTGTGCACAGATACACAGGTAACCAGCACAAACACTGACCTAGGTAGGATATGTGCTCTCGGGATATGTGCTGAGAGTTATTGTTGTGCTTACATGTAATTTCCAGTTTAAATTTTGCTTCTGGAATATCAACTTTGTCTTCCATCTGTTTTTTTTTTATGACTGTTTAAACTGACAACTGTAGTGTCACAAGCAACCCCAATTCATGGGAGGGCACTGGAGGCGGAAGTAGAGGAATGACTTTGAGTCTCACTCATCAGTCCTCTGTCTCTTCTCACCCCCTCAGTCCCTCCCACAGAGCCCACACTGTTGTTACACTCTGCACCATTCCAAACCCCTATGTTGAGAAACAGGGCTGTGCAAATTCACTTCATGGTATCAATTAATTAGTGTTTTATAATCTGGATATTTTATTTATACACACACACACACACACACACACACATATATATATGCACACATGTACATTTATTCTATGTATGCATATATAATATGTACCCAGTAAGAAGGCCCACACATGCAATTTCGTTTTTCCTTACAAGTATAAATGTGGTACTAAATAATTACTACACATTTTTAGAAAATAAAGAACACAGTGCTACTGAGTTTTAAAAGGGTCTTTAATGATAAATGAACAAATTAATAAAAATAAATAAAAATGGCACAGCACCTTACTCTTTGCCACATTGAGTGGGCTTCGGTTGCATTCCCCAATCACCAGAATGAGATCGAATTTAAAATGTAAGTGGTTTCTGTCCACATTGCAATCTAATATTCAGCTGTTTGCCCTTCTTCCAGCACCCTGCTGCCCACCCATCTCTAACTGAGGGCTGGAAGCACTATTAATCATTCTTTTACTCACTATTGAACTGGATTCTTCTCAGATCCTCTGGTCCCCCAGGGCATGGGGAAACCTGCTTGACAGACCACCTAGGATTCCACAGAAAAGTGGTCAGTCTGAATGCAGGTGATTGGTCTCCTGCTCAGGTTTCTGTTAAGACCCATTAACTCTGCCCTGATGGGCACTTCAGAGCATTAACTCCCTCACCCCCAAGACTTTCCAGGCTCTAAAGTTTTTGGGTGTTCTAGGAGAATTATTGCTACTGAGTCCTGGGTACCAGCGGCTCTGGTTCTGATGAGAAACACCACCACAGAAAAATTACAGGGTAGTATCCAAATCAGGGCCAAGAAATTCCAGCAGGTACCTCTTAGAAGACTGAGAAGTGCTCTGTATTATGGAATTGAAGATACTGCTGTTTTTAGGGGCTTTGGGAAGACTCCTCTGATATCTCAACAGCTCCCTCCATTAGTTTTCCAGTGACTGAAAATTTACCATTACACCTTTAATTCCTTTTTACTTAAGATTTTGCCACCTGTGAAAATGCAGATACCCTTGGGAGAGTCAGCATGTCAAGCCTTATGAATGAAGAAAACCTTTAAAGGAGAGAGCTGAGCAGATTCATTTGAAGTATAGGCTTTGATAGAACCTGGTGAAAATTCTGAGAGGAGGGAATGGAGTGAGGGCAGGTGGAGGTGCCAACAGGAGAGAAGGAGGAAGGAAGGGAGACTGTCAGTTAGTCAAGGTTAGGAGAATTTAAGGATTTTAGAAGAGAGAGCAAGAGAGCACAAGAGCTAGAGAGTGAAGGGGAGGGGGAGAGTGAAGGAAGGGGAAGGAATGAATTTATCCATAGATGTGGGGTAACTAAGGAAATGAAATGGAACCTCCTTATCCTTCTGTGTCTCATAAAGCCATGTCCCTTTTGGCCTTCAGGTTTGCTTTTCCATAGTAATTGTTTAAACAGTATTATAAGATATACCAGGAACTATCTCTAAGTTGTGGTTCTAGTGTAAGCCATAGAAGCTGTTTCAAAAATTCTGGGGACAAAAATGGCCATGTCTCTTTTTTCTTCAGCAAGTCATGCATTTCTCTTTTGTGTCCTCTTCTGGGAATTTACATAGCATAATCAAGTTACAGGTTTGAATTCTCTGTCCAATGGGGATAAATCTGGGATTTCGTTCCTGTGATGCTACATGGTATGGCTGTTAGCAAGTCCCACACAAACTGCCGTGGTGCTGATACCTGTTCGCTAAGTCCTTTCATCAGCCTCCATGGTCCTGGAGTGGAGGATGGTCAGGGTGTAGAGAGAATGCAGGGAAGATGGAGGGAGAATGGCTAAGCTTAGAATGCCCAGGATTGTCTTGGATCATCCCAGAGTCATTGCTCTTAGAGCTCAGCTCTTTCAATCAGGCACACAGGTTTCCCCCAAGGCACTCACAACCCCAGGCACACTGCGTCAGAGGCAGTCTAGTCAGCCCCTCCTGCCAACGGCCTGATATACCTGTCTGTCCATTATGTGGGTCTGTCCCCTTACTGTTGGGTAATTCTTCCTTTCCAGTTCTTGAAAGCCCCAGAGTCTCCTTATATCCCTTTCTTTCAAAGCTAACCATCCAGGTTCCCAAGGAGGGTTCAGGTCCTGCATACTTTCATCATTTCTGAAGGTGGGAGGCTAAAGCTAAATTTTGTGACTGAGAGGTGAATTAGCCTCATAAGGATTACAAAAGAGACTTTTTCAGTATCTCTTCTCATTACAGCTTAGGAAAAAAGTCCAAATTTCAGCAGACTATCCTTCTACTTTAGGAACCTCCATGGGCAATTTTGTTAGTATTACCTTGAAATCCCTTGAGTAGACATCAAATTTAAAGTTCTTCTGTGAGCCAGGGCTTCTCAATTTTGGTGGCTCTTTATAAGAATGGTTGATAGAGTATTTTTAGTTGAAAAAATCTGGAGATTTTCCAATCTAGGGCTAGCAAATAGACTTCAGAGTGATGCTGATTTCTTCTTCCATGTCATATCTCACTAGTCAATCATAGAATTCTTTCCTGATGAAACTTTTCTATCTTGAAATCCTTCCTGATGGATACCCTCCAGAAAGATACTCCCAACTGATCAGAATTGATAAGCAAGGTGAAGACTATTTGCCATCCAGATCCAGCCTGATATCCTTTCTACATGACGGAGAGTCAGAGACAGACACAGAGACAGAGAGAGAGTGAGAGAGAAGGAAGAAGGGAAGGGAGGGAAGGAGGGAGGAAGGAAAGAGGAGGGTCTTCCCAAGGTCATACAAACTTTTTTGGTATCACTGAAGGTACAACTTGTGTTATGCTAGCCTTTAGCATTTTCATTATCGAATGTTAATAGTTTTTGCTTTGCAGAGCTTTTATTATAGAATAAATTCTCCTTAGAAACAGCACTGTGAGATAAGCTGCTTCATTGTACAACATAAAGAATCTGAACCCTATTAGAATGAGGGACTTTGCAGCCGTTTAGTTTCCAAACAACTTTTGTGTCACTGAGAGCAGAGCTAATAATCCCCTAGACTTGCTTACAGACTGATAAGTAATGATGTGATTCGGTTACAGTTCTTTACTGTTTGTGAGTGCCTGAATGCCAAATGAACTCAACTCTAAACTCTCTCCTGTCACTCTCAACAGACAGGCTGGAAACAGGTCAAATGTATGGGCACATCCTTTAGTTATTTTGGAATTAATGGTCCACTTAGGCTGGGTCTGCATAATGCCATATCAACTCATAGAAAAATGAAAAATTATGTCAATCCTCTAGCTATTTTGATGCCCAATGAAAAGTCATCAATGTTCCATTCTAAGTGTTAAGCATAAACCATGGAAATCCATTGTTTGTGTTATGTATAGACAACAAATACCATCAAGATCTCGGATCCAATAATAATTCATGATATTTAATGAGTATCTTTAAAATTCTGAGCTCAATGCTAAGCACTAGCACTTTAAATATATTATCTCATTTAACATTTATAACAGTGCTGTGAGGCAAATACCATTTTCCTTGTTTCAGAAACAAGGAGTCAGCAATGAGGAATCAGAAGCATATTTATCTTTTTTTATTTAAAACATGGATTATACACTTAATAAAAATATTCTTGACTCCTTATCTTGAGTTTTCCATTTCCTGACACGCCCTAGGGCTTGAAGCCGCAGTGACCGGATTTAGACCCTGTTTGCATTCATCCAGCTCCCCTTGGAGGAGCTGTATCATGTTGTGCCAGGGAAGAATACAGAGGGGGACGGTCTAGATATTCCACTTGCCGTGATCATCCATGGAAATGTACACAATCCAGGAAGGTTATGCTCCTGGATTGCCAACCCATCAACATTTTTTTATACACATGAAATGACTAAAGTAAACAAGGAGGGAAGCCTTGCAGGGAAAAAAAGAAGTCAAAATAGTCAGTCATTTAAGAGGAAGAATATGGAATGGAGATATGAAAGTACTATCATTTTGCCTTGGGAATGATAGAGGAGTTGTATGTCAGTTGTGGGTATGCATTTGAGGCTCAAGTCATTATAATATCTGTAGATAAACTCCCTCATTTGCTCCCAGTCAGTTGGCTCCTCAAGGCAGTAATAAGTTTTGATAGATCATGCTCCCTCCAAAGTTTGGAGTTCAGATAATAACTCAGCTCCTCCTTCCTCTTTCCCAGTTGTATACTTTGGTTATTGATAAACCTACTTGCCAAGTTTATGTCTTGGTCAGAACTTGGGGACAGTGCTGTGAGTAACTACTTGTCTTAGCAGATAGGACTATGTGCGATGGCAAATAAGGCCTTCTTCTCAGGCATGTGCTTTGCATAGGGGAGTGAGGATGGTGGTAAGAGTATGTGCATGCATGGAAAAATTATCAGGGCCAGGAGCTGCAGCCGAAAGAGAAGGATGAATAGGCATGCAGCACAGGAAAGGGAAATACCGCAGGAAATAGAAACTAGACGAGATCCTTAGGACATTGAAGTTGATTCTTCAGAAATATTTGGTCAAGGGAATTGTTTGGCCAGGGAAACAACGTTCGGCCAGGGGAAATAGACAAAAAGCCTTCTATTCCTTTCCAGGTCAAACCCAACTTGAGAGCAACCTGAGAGATGCAGAATTTGCTGTCCACAGTATGGGCTCATTCAGAATTTTGAAGAGTCTTGGCTTCCAGCATGCAAAAACCAGGGATCAAATTATATCTGCATGATAAAAATGATGAGTGCAAAGGCGGATGTTTAAAACTCAGGTGCCAATTATATTAATGCAGATTAATCATCCTGAAAGTTAGAGAGGGCGGCTGACAGCAGCCTGTTCAAAGAATTGTACCTCAGTGGCCAGTTTGCCTCAAGTGCAATTCTGAGTTATTTGCCAAGAGATTTAGCCCCTGGCTAATAAGAAGGAACAGACAGAAAGTACAATTAAGATACCAAATAGAAAAGTTTCACATATTTTTCACTTAAAGAGTAGCTCAGCGATCTATAAATTGACTGAACTTGGCTTGGTTTATCTTTGCCAAGTGTTGTCATCGTTGACTCACTGATGCTATGCGAAGCTACAGTTTTCCATCATGGGCGCAGGCTCTTTTGGTGGAGAAACATGCTCTTTTTTGGTACTCTTCACTCAGCTTCTAGCCTTCCTTTCTACTCACTATTTTTCTAAGCAGGAAGTTCAACCACGGGAGATTTTACTGACATCTAAGTGCAATCATAGCCTTTGGAGGATGGAAATAATTAAACTAGATTATATTCATATTTCATATCTTTTTATAACTTCATATACTTTAATACACCCACAGCGACAGGTAAAAGTGAGTCAAGATTTCCATAAAGAGACATTTCACCTTGTGTCTAATTGAAAATGCAAAATAAGAAGTGAGCTTTAAAGATGAAACCACAGTGGAACAGAGGCTCTGGCATGTGAATGAGTTTGCTCCTCAGAAAAATGCATAAATGAACCTATTGTTTAATATTATAAAATTTCCTTTTTTACTGGGAGGAGGTAAGGGAATGGATATTTACTAGTTGTGTGAACTTGGACAAATGTCTTATTGTTCTCAGCTTGAGTTTTCTCATCTGTCAAGTGAGATTGGATTAGATTATTCTAGTATATCCTCTAGTTTTAAAATTCTGTGATTCAGTCATAGAAATATTAGAAACATTCTGCATAAGAGCTGAGTGCCCTGGGAGGAAGCAAAGTTTTCAGAAGATCCCCTAACTTACTTTGTGATGTTCATTATTTATCTTGTCCTGATATAGACATTGGAATATCCATGTCTATGAGGAATAGAGTTGCTCTCTCTCGGACAGAACTTCATAAAGTTCTTATCGTCTATGCTAGTTCATTAAGCAGCACAGTATGTGATGAGGGAGAGATTTTAGCTTTCTATATTTCACATTCATGTTTTTGTAAGAGAAACCATGGTCACCTTAGTGTGTGTTCTGGAGTGGAGAGAGTGAGCCCCAGTGAGTTCAGAGAGCTCAGCAAAAAGCGAGACAGCTCACAAAGAGTCTTATATGCTATACGAGAGAGGCTTGGACCTCTCACCACCTTATTAGGAAGGTGGTGAAAAGCATCAATAACTTTTAAAGAGAGGAGAGATGGTGAGAAAGAAATGATCTGATTTGTATTTTAGAGAGGAAACTCTGGCACAAAGTAGAGAACAAATTGGTGTAAGGATTGCCCACAGTAAGTGGCAGCCAGTTACGATGCTATGGAAATGGTCCAGACAGAAGATGAAAAGGAAGCTAAAGTAAGATAAGTGAAGATTGAGAGGGAGAGGGTGATGACTGTAATAGTAATTTAGGGCATGGGACCACCAGTTTTTAGTTGTTTTCTACATGTTGGAGGCCAGGGAAAGGGGGACGTCGAAGGTGACTCTCAGGTTTCTATCTTGGGAATCTGGGAGATGGTAGATGCTTGGGTAAAGAAAATTATGGGATCAATTGTATGCATGGAGGATCGAAGTATAGTAGGAACCAGTGAAAGAGGAGGGTGGGGGGAGGGGAAATGTTGACTTTAAAGCAGAGGGAGAAAAAGAAACCCAGGAAGAGAAGCCAGAGGCTTTATTGGAAGGGCTATGGGCTTCACAATACTTTTCGGGGTCTTGTCATCTGCTGCCCTTGACTTGCTCAACTGATCAAACAAACCCTTCATACCTCAGGGAGCTCACAGTATTGGAGGGACATAGAGTAATTGGACAGTCAGAGAAAGATAATGACGCCACTGGATGAACTAGCATCATGCTTCTCTCCATATTCCTGATGCCCAGTGGGATGCCTGACAAATGGTAAGCCACTTTCTGCTTGTTGAATAAAGGGATACATTAATTAATGAAGTTCTATAATAAAAGCATGGAAAATATGATACAGGACCATTGAGAAAACAATGAATTGTTTTTGAGTGGAGAGTAAAAGTCAGATAATATTTATCAGAAAACATGGCATTTAGTCTGGGTCTTGAAGGCAGAAAGTGGCTGAGAAACAGTTGAGGTAATGGGAACAGCATTTGTAATGGCTTGTTGATATTAAGGTGAATCTCTCCTGTGTTTTGATCTCTTAAAGAGGGTGTCTTTTTAAGACAGTAGTCTTGAATATGGATTATCACATAGGGATCTTTTTTCTTTTCCCAAGGACATTCACTTTTGAAAATACACTTCTATTTCATGGTTTGTAGGATTGCTAAATTACTATGCTGTGAGTATACAGTAAATAGAAATGGCGTGCACAATTTCCCCCACTTAAATGAAACAGGGAAAATAATTCAACTAAGTTATTCCCTCAAGCAGTGAGTGAATGATGTAATGATGCTCTTATGTGAACAACAGCATCAGTACTGAGGAGTAAACCCTGATAATATTTAAAGACCTTACTTTTGGAATGAGTAAGTGTGAACTATATTAGATTTTAAAAACAATTAATTTTTTTCAATATATGAATATATAGATGAATATGTGTGTTTTCAGTCTTCCTCCTTTTCAGCCTTCACAGACTGTAGTCTAGAACCCTGTCCTGCAGTATCAACATTTTGATATCTTTTTGCGATTTATTTGTACAAAAGAAGAAAAACAAGATTTCCTACACAATTTGTTGCGTATTTTCCCTTCTTTAACTAGTTCAACACATGTGAATGAGAGTGTTTTAGATCCATCAGCCCTAGTCAGTCTGTCAGATGACTCCATGCACATGAGTGATCCCTGAAGAGGGCAGTAGAAGAACCATCCACCAGCCACTGAGAAATTGTGGGAAATAACAAGCCACTGAGCTTTGGGGTGGTTTGTTATGCATTACTACATTGGTGAAATTAATACACAATAATACTAACACATGACTGAAACAGAGACCAAAGTTCTTGCTTTTAACCACTTTTCTAGAAAATGTATATAAAATATATAGTATATTGCTTGGCACACGGTAGATATTCATTAAATGGTCATTCTTATTGTCATTATCATTAGATTAGGAGGCAAAGCACACACACTTAAAGATCTGCTAACAGCAACGATGATAAATGACAATGAGTTAAACAAACAGATGCTGTGGGAATTTAGGGGACATTCAGTTTGGACTGGAAAGATAGGGTAGCATTGGCCTTGGCCCCTACAACTCTGCAGCAGCTAATAAATCTGTAGAAATCACATTGTCCTGCAAAACACCACCTGCCTCAGCTTATGGTCACTAAACGTGTAACCACTGCCTACTTCTTTTTCAGTGCTTCTTGTGTTGTTAATGTAAAAGAATATGAGCCCCTGCTGTACCCTCCAAAGTCACAGGATTCTATTAAAAAACAAGAGAATTCTATTAAAAACAACTGCCACAGAAATTTAAATTGAGTATAGGCAATTACCTGAAGGCCTGTTCCTGATTTACCTTGGGCAGGTTTCTGGAAGGTGCTGGCATATGAGTCAGTGCACAATCTCATGACTGGAAGGGAGGTTATCAAGGGCAGGATATTCTTTTTCTTTAGGGAAAAAAATAAGTCAGATCAACAAAAGTCTTAAACTTTTCTCGGTAACTAGAATGATATTGAATTTTTAAGACCTCTTGAAATACTTTAGAAAGGGTTTCAAGTCATCACTGTTTTGATATTGCCAAGAGGTTAGTCTAAGTGTCATTGCCTTTGAAAGCAAAAATTTTAACCAAAAGATAATTTAGTCATTAAGTGGAAATTTGGTCCAATAAGCAGGAGTAAGGCAGTATCAGCATGAATTTCAGAAACCTTCTACGAGCTATAAATATAGCCTGCAATATTTTGCAATATCTAAAGTGTTTGGCCTAATGTTGAACATGCTCTATTGTTCAAACCAGCTGTGTTCTTTCACTCTTTCATTTCTATAAAACTAGGATAAAGGCTGTCAAAGCAAACGCAGCAGCAGCAGCAGCAGACTTTCTTGCTGAAAAGTTCTGTGTACATAGTACATAGCAATCTCAAGATGGAACTTTGAATGTTTCAAACCAGAACAAAATCTTCATCTAATTATAAGTGAACTATATTAAGCACAAAAGGCAATTTCAAATTATACTGAACAAAGTTACATTTTACTCTTTGCTTTCAAAATGCATTTATCGCAATTTCACAAACTAATTGCAAATTCATTTTGCTTAATTTTCTTAGGTTATTTCTTTTATTGCTTTCAAGTGCTCTACATATTTCTGAACCATCAAAATCCATAAGGGAGATTTAGAGAAGCTTTTGTTGTTGTTGTTGTTAATTTGTATTTAAAATTATAGAATAGGAATTGAATCATTCTTTTTGTTTTTTATTCTTGGATTAATGTGTGGTGACCACTAAACCAGTTCCAGCTATTATAGACACATTCAGAATAGAGGGGGAAAACGTTACCAGTGATGAGCACATTTGGAAAAACTAGATTTGGGGAAAGACATTACAATTTTAGAGACAAACTCAAATGGAGCTATAACTGACTTCCATTTATACCTGCATGATTGCAGGTCTTTGTGTAACTTTGCATGGGTTTTTTGTTGTTGAGTTATAGTCAGTTTACAATGTTGTGTCAGTTTCTGGTGTACAGCACAGTTTTTCAGTCATACAAGAATATACAAATATTCATTTTCATATTATTTTTCACCGTGAGCTACTACAAAATCTTGAATATATTTCCCTGTGCTGTACAGTATAAACTTGTTTATCTATTCTATATGTACCTGTTAGTATCTACAAATCTTGAACTCCTAGTCTGTCCTTTCCCAACCCTCTACCCCCTGGCAACCACAAATTCATATTCTATGTCTATGAGTCTGTTTTTGTTTTATATTTAAGTTCATTTGTCTTTTTTTTTTTTAGATTCCACATGTAAGTGATATCATATGGTATTTTTCTTTCTCTTTCTGGCTTACTTCACTTAGAATGACATTCTCCAGGGACATCCATGTTGCTGCAAATGGCATTATGTTGTCATTTTTATGGCTGAATAATATTCCATTGTATCAATATACCACTACTTCTTTATCCAGTCATCTGTCGATGGACATTTAGGTTGTTTCCATGTCTTGGCTATCGTATATAGTGCTGCTGTGAACATTGGGGTGTTGATGTCTTTTTAAATTAGGATTCCTTCCTGATATATGCCCAAGAGTGGGATTGCTGGGTCATATGGTAAGTTTGTTTGCATGGATTCTTAAACAGAAGTGGCTCTCCATTTTCTACGAAGTTTGATTATCTACTATGTAGATTAACTGGCAAATCTAAGGCTGGTTATTTCACTCTGTGTATTGTAATTCCAGTTACATACTGTACCTAGGATAAAACAATTCTAAACTAAACTCTAAAACTCCTGAATTCCAATCTAATACAAGTTGACACATTAATTTTTTTTTATTTCATATTTGCAGTCTGCCCTCCTCTTGCATGGTTAGTAATGATGGTGCATAGTGGCCAGTGTGCAGCATGTATGATTTTATTTCAGCACTTTTCACAGACAAAAGCACATTTCTGGAAGGGTTGAATTCATAGTTCAATGTGGACTTTATTTGTAGCTGTTCTAGAGGAAAACGTTGGTTCCTAAAGAGTCTGCACTTTATTATTAGAGGTGTGTATGATGTGTGTGTGTGTGTGTGTGTGTGTGTGTGTGTGTGTCTGTTGTGGGTGTGGAGGGAGGGAGGATCCCTGGCAGGCAGCTGGGGGGAAATGGGTCAGTTCTGGAGTTTTTCCTCCTCAATGAGGCACTTAAGATAGCTATCTATCAGAATTAGATATCTAGACCCACATGATTAATAGTATGACTCTATCTTCCTGTGACTGAGTAAATTGTTTATGTGCTTGCTGATTAATTACCCCCATAATAAGAAGTATGTGTGCTTTATTCTGTACTTTGTGGATTTTAGCAGTTTTTGCCTGAGGAGAATGTCATCAAATTATAATAATAACCTACATTTACATAGCACCTTCAATACTTTCATACTAAAGGAACCTAAAATACTTTGAAATTCTCTTGAATTGATGTAGATATCTTTCCTTAAATGTCCTGAAATATCATCTTGCCTATAATTAAAATACAGTCATTCTTAAAACATAGACATAGAAAATGAAAAGTATTATCTTCTTGGTTGGAGCTGGAATTAATCAAGGATTTTGGATTTAAGGAGATTGTTTAAAGATACAGACATCAAATTCACAATTATTTTAGTTCCATCTCCACTCTTCCTTGGCACCTCATTATGGCCATCTGGTCTACCATGTATCCTAGGAAAGATTCCCTCCCCCCACTTTCCTTCTTTTCCTCCTCCTCTTCCTCTTAATAAGGTGATCTGATCCTTCTTCCTGCTTAGTTGATAGCCAAAGTCTATGGCTCTGCTCTTAATTTGCAGCTATTGGCTTTTTAGGTTGGTGCTGAAAACAATCCCTACTTTTCTGTTGCCCAGCTCTTAGCAAATTCTCAGCTGGAAAAAAATTGTAGTCATACAGAATGGCTTGAAGGGTTTCCAGATAACTCATTTCTCCAGATATTTAAATATTTACTTTTAGGATCAATTTAAACCACCAGAAAGCTGGGTAGTTTAAGCATTTAATTTCACTCTCTCAGGAGGTAATTTTTTTCAGAATTTTGTTTACTAGTTTATTGCTCTTATTCAAGAATGTTTTTGGATAGAGGCTTTTATTGAGCTGTGCTTTGCTATTGTGTCATATTCCAGGTTGAGGGAAGTTTGGAGACAAGGTCACATGAAACTTGCTCTGTTTGTCACAGTGGTGTTGCTCCAAAGTCCGTGGCATTATACGGTGTTCTCTTTATGTGGATGCAAGAGAGATACTCCTCTCTGGTCTCAATACTAAGAAAGGTTTGGCTTTTTAATAACAACTGTGTAATTTTTATATCATAATACTACCAATCATATCATAGTTTTATGTTTGGCTGCTCACAAGCTCACAGTCAAATCTGTAGCCCACTTGTAGGAGCAATGCAAACTTTATAGCCTGCATTTCTTTGTGCTAACCTTTCTTCTGGCTGTATTTTATTTTTCTACTTTTTACTTTTTTCACCCACATCTTATTATTTAACATGATTTACATATTTATTTTTGAGTCTATCTCATATCCTTTTCAAAATAGAGAGCAATAGTTATAAACAAGCAAATAAATAGCAAGGAAGAGCATTCTGTGGATGCCCAGGAGTACCTGGGTTATTTCACACAGAGCCAAGGCAGAGCACCTTAGTCAGAGCTGCCAGGCTGCATGGCAGACATATACCTCATCCCTGGGCACCAGGGCTTCAGTCATCGTGACAGGATATTCTAATCAGATGTCCAAGAGGAAAAGGTGCTCTGAGCCCAAGTGAGTGAATTCCAGTCTTTCCCCCTCCCCATGTTGGATACCAGAAGTCTTAAGAAATGTTTTAGGGTATTTTGAATGAATTCCAACTGTGTAAGTTCTCTAAAAAAGAGATGACAGGAAGCTTAGAGCTGCCTGGTCTCCATGATTTATGGCTCGGTGTTCCTTACAGAAGGAAAATCTCCAGCAAGAGAAAGGAGGCAGAGCCAGACACTTAATGCCTGCATTAGGTTGGAACAACCCCGAGGAGGGTGAGCAGTGGGCTGGCTGATGGAAGAGAGAGCTGGATGGTCACTGCTGTCTCCAGGGGCAGGTTTTTTTTTTTTCTACACAGTTTCATAAAGGTCTATTTTATTATTGGTGGAGAGTGTATTTAATAGCTAAATACATTTAAGTAATGTATAGGTGACTTCAGGACTGCAGTGTTGGTAACTAGATAGATAACCAGTTCAACTAGAAACCAGCTAATAAGTAACTGCCTAAATATTTAAAATACAGCTCTTGTTCAGATCATTCGTTGTTTTGATCACCTTCTTGGGGTAGGGGAGGGAAAAAAAGCCTGCTGGTCACATTGGAAATATATTAAGGCCAAATCTTCTAATATCCATTCCCAGAGGTTTCATGGTTTAGGTAGAACAGTTGATATCAGGGTTCCCAGAAGCGTCAGAGACCAAAGCAGTGTGTGTGACCCAGGGACCAGCAGTCTAGGCCAGGATATTTTAGGCGGTAGGGATCTCAGGAAGTTGGCAAATCCATCAGTTTTAGGACCAGTGACCTTAGGTTCAGTGAGATTCCATTTCCTCCCTTGCATGGCTGGCAAACATTTAAGCCTTTCGCAACAATGCAGGTCTATGTATGCAATTGTTGCCTGTTGGGAGGACAGGAATAATGCCACCAGATTGCAAACATGGGCCCAGAAAGTGGCTCTGGCTCTGCTCACGTCCTGATTCCTGCCCTGTACTAGGGTTCTGACAAGAAGCTGATTGGGAACTTTTTTTCTTTTGAGCATGGAAAATGGGAGTCCAGGTAAACAAAAAGACGCCTAGACAAACATTCTGTTTCCTTACATTGGCTCTGGTCCCAGGTGTGCAGTTATGTCCATCTTTGACGTCTAATTTGACTTTAAAAAATATGGACAGAAAAAGAAGAGAACTGCACACCATCCCTGACCCTCTTACCAGTTGCCACAGAGGAAAAGAGAACATTTTATAGATATGAGTGATTTGCTGGAGATTACCCAGGAAGTAAAATAAGTGGGATCGGGACATCTGACAAACGTTTTGAATTCCCTGAGAGAAAATGAGAAGGTAATAAAAGCTGAGATCAATCTAGAAAGTCTGGCTAGAATTGAGGGTCCCATTGCCTAGCCTGATCAGCCATCCTTTTCAGTCCTCATGTGAATTCCAAGTGACAGCAGGGAGAAGGCTTACCTGCTCTGCAGATACCGTGCCGCCATGGCAATAGGAATGGCAGGTGGGCATCAGTGAGAGGTGAACGCATGTCTGCAGTCTGCACACCTGTTGCTGGCTGGAGGCCTTTGGCATTGTCCCCTGTGTACATGAGTCAGAGTTCAGAAAGCCTTTGGCTTCCTGTCTGATTTTGGAGAGGCCAACCAGACTGAGCTCTCTGGACACCACCAGACAGAGGAGGCCTTTGGTTTTGACCGTGGTCTCAGATCTCCTTGGGCCCATCCTTCTTCTAGCAGCATCGTTAGACTTAACTGTTTATAATAAGGTGTCACTTAAACTACTTGACATAGTTACTTAGTTACTTGACATAGTTACTTGACATAAACAGCACAGAGGGAATGAGAGAGAGAGAACTGAGAGAGAGTAATATAAAAAACATGTGTTTTTGCTGAGACTTTAAGCTACTCATTTTGATTTTCAAATTAGCCCCCCCTTTCTGAATTCTGAATTTCTAGGAGAAAGATGTCAAATCTAATGATTGCCGTTTAAGCTCTTCAGTGGCTCACTGGTACTGGAAAATTAGAATTGGAAGGGCAGGCACAGAATTGGGGCTGGGTCATTTTTGGTTTTTCTTCTTTCCATAATGATCACTGCCATTTTGTAAAGATGTGTATCTTCTATATCCTCGTGCCCTGCCTTAAGTCCCAGCAAAAGATGTACGAAAAATTTCTACCTTTGTTTCTGTTAAAATTGTTTCAATTCAGTGTAACATAACCTCCATTTTACAGTCTGTTCAACAGAGACTTGAGTACCTACTTGACATAAAACACTGTGCTAGTCACACAAACCTTCCAAGATGGAGTGGTCTTTGCCTTGCAGTTGACAGGGAAGCTATGACATATATTCAACTCTCTGTGATACTTGGCTTGCTGTGTGTGACATATGCATTGGCAGAGTTGGAATTAAAGCTCTCTGGATGTTCAGAGAAGTCAGAGGAAATTTTCATTGAGAGGTCAGAAAATGCTTTCTTCACACTGTAGCTTTTATGATTATTAAGCCTTGAGAGATATAATGTAGAATTTTAGAATTAGAAATGAGGAGGAAAGACATTATAGGAACAGGGATGACATGGGCTAAATAAAGCCAGGGGTGAGTTCAGGGAACAGACACTGGCCCAAGTATAAAGTACATAATAATATTAATAGTAGCATATCTCTAAAGAGTATGGTTATCACATCTTTGACCCATATGTTTGATCTTTATAACAACTCCATAGGTGGGCCTATGATTGTTGAGGGTCAAGTTAATGAATTAATGAATTTATTCCTACTTATTGGGCAGCAGGGAGCCACAGAAGGTATGGGAGAAAGAACATCCAAGTTGGAGTTAAACCTGTCTTAAATCCTGGCATTACCAATTTATTTTCTACATGACCTTGGCCAAGTCACTCAGTGTTTGTAAGCATTATTTTCCATCATATAACACACCAACAATCAAATCAACCTTTTGAGGTTCCTGCGAGGACTAAGGGAAACATGATGTGCAAATTGTCTAACACAATGTCTGGCACATAGATCTTCAACAATGCTAATTCATGTCCAGGCCTTGAATATGTCTCTAGACAAATGGGGAGGAGATTGAGAGGTGGAAAACATAAGAGAAGGGAGAAATTATAGAACAAGTTTCCATAAGACAGAGCAGCAGAGGAAGTGTTTTTGAAAAAAAAAAAGATTGACAATAATTCTTCCCTTTAAATAGTTAGAGAGGAGAAAAAGAATAGTGAAAATTTAAATAAATTTTGTCAATTGAAGAATAGGGGTTTTAGGAGCAGCAATCTCAGAAACATAGGAATAAAGATTATCTTCTGGGTGTAGGGGCCAGGGAAGGAATGTAAAAATGGGGCTGGGTGCTGGAAGAGAATGGATAATATTTGGAACAACTGCTATGGGTATTGGGGCAGGGAATCAACAGAACAATAGAAGAGTTGCTTAGATGTAAGAAAGGTCAGTGAAACCTGGATGGCATGAGTTTGCTGTTGACAAAATTAGCAAGGCATCAGAGAGCATGAGCCCAAAGGGTCACTGGTCAGTTCCATTTATGGAGCACTTATCAGTGCTGTGCAAGGCTTTAGGCTACACAGATGGGCTCTCAATGGAGGAGGAGGACAGACCTTGAAAGCTAAGGAGATATTTTATATATATATATATATGTGTATACACACACACACACACACACACACACACACACACACACACAGATTTATAGTGTGTCAAAGAAGCAGAATAGCTTGCCCAATCTAGGATCATGTGAGAACTGAGTGTGACTGGCCAGAGATTATTTTACTAGGAGGCAGTGTGGGATAATTGTTAAGAGTGTAGCACCAGGATCTTACTTGTGGGGTCTGAATCCCAGCTGTGTGACTTTGGGCAGGTTTCTTAACCTGTATAAAACTTACCCAGTGCTCAAGTTGTAGTATTCACTCCATAAACGTTTTCCAGACTCAGGTCTCCTGATTCTTGTCTGTTCTGTCTGCTATGTGGAGCTGGCTTGTTGACTAACAGACCCCCTTGAGGATTGACTGTGGGTCACTGGCTGTATGTCTCATTTGGTGCAGCTCTTTTCTTTATAAACCATATGAAATCTATTGGGCCCATATTTCTTATGAATTTGCATCCTTAACCCTGACCCACCAAATTTTTTTCAGTGTTCCCATTGAATTTACACGG
Organism: Vicugna pacos; assembly: GCF_048564905.1. Classification (NCBI taxonomy): domain Eukaryota; kingdom Metazoa; phylum Chordata; class Mammalia; order Artiodactyla; family Camelidae; genus Vicugna; species Vicugna pacos. Next base: position 38,282,303 of record NC_132992.1, on the reverse strand, counting down.
TGGCTTCACGATAGGGATGATCTTGCTTGAAATATATGTAATGAATAATCTTTGTATGTAATTTATGAAGCCAGTCCCATTTCTTCTGGCCATATATCTTTTACAACTCACTTTTGAAGACTAATCCCAATTTTCTTAATCAGAATTCTGTTTAAAAGGGAACACTATTGAGATATTTTTTGACAAGGAAAACAAGGATCAGAGAGGATCAGTGAGTTTCCTGAGGCCAAACAGTGACAGATACGTGGGGCATGAAGCATGGATTATCCACAGCTTGACACAGCAGTGTGGCTTCCCTTCCAGTTAAACCTCAGACCAACACGAGCTGATCTAGAGGCCTGATGGCGTTGCCTAGATATCTGCTTAAGGGAGACCATAAAGCACTAAACTCCCTTTTTAGAACCCAGAAATAATAGTTTCTTCTCCCTACCTCTCTCCCTTCCATTTTTGTGGAAAAGGAAAAAAGAAGTAAAAATCAAACCTAGTGAGGCCATTTGGTCCTCAGAAAACAAGTCAGTTGTTTGTGTTCCCTTCACTCCAGAGATATTCTGAGGGTTGGTACACACCAGCCTGGAAGAAAGAAGGATCCACGGACCATCTCATTTCTGACTCAGTCAGCCAGCTGGGTGTTGAGACTATTTCCACGGCTCCCAATCCGTCAGTGCTTGAAAACATTTACTACGGAGGGGATCGCTGGCTCGGGGAAGACATTTGTCTAATTCAGCAGCAGCACTTTACACTGCATTTCCAGATTATGCTTCTCCTTGAAAATGATCTATTACAGGAGCAGTTTATAAAATTAAACACTTGTCATTATGCAATGCAAAATTCATGAAGCAACCAAATGTCAGGGATCTACATATTTAAAAGATGGGAGCTTTAGCATTTCTTTCCTGGCAGGGATTCTGAGCAGTAAAAGGCCCAGAGAAAAACATAGCTAATCACAAAGCTGTTTTGGAACAGACCAAACCACTCCTCTTTGGGAACTTTTTTTCCTAATGAAAAAAGTAATCTAATTTCTTTATTAGATATTTGCTGAGTATCTACAATGTGCCTATCACTGTACAAAAGCAGGGGACCACATCAATGAATGGAAGCAATATTCCGTTCTCAGGGAGCCTACATTCTAGTGAGTGGTGAGGTACAGGGAGGTGGACAGGAAACAAGTGAAGAGCTAAATGGACAAGAAAATGACACTTTTGATACACAAGGTTCCCTCCCCACGGATATACACCGTTTTTCTGTCAGAGAGAAAGGAGATCTATCTCTTCAAACTAAAGTAAACTTTTTTGAATTGCCAGGGTCAAATCACTCATATGTGAACAGTTAACATTAAGCAGTTATGGGGTGCAGAATACTGAAGTAGAGTCAGACATGATGGAACACCACAAGGTGAAAAATAAACTAGCTGTCTGCAGAGAATTTTCCTTTTAAAAAATATAAACTGCACTCTTGACAAAACTACAGATCATGCTCTTGGGACCCTCTAAGCCATGTTCTCTCTCCTGTTACAGCTTCACTTCTAGTTCTGCAGGAAAGAGGAATTAGTGAACACCCAGCCCCAGGTTTGGCCTGTGAGAGATGCAGGACCATTAGGCAACTTAAGCACTTGCTTGAGGGCCCAATTACCCATCCATTGTATGCTCATGACAAATACTTCCTGCTAGAGGGACCAGTGACTTATACATCTGCCCCTAATGACTTTTTCATTGGGAACCCAGCTTCTGGCCTTGATTCCTCTTGGGTATCTGTTCTACCAACCTGAGACCCATGAATAGGCGAGAGCCTTTCCCTCGGAGCTCTGTTGTCACTCCATTGTCTAATCACCAGCTCACATCAAAGTTGCCAATTGTGTCATGACAGGGAGACCCAGCTGCTTTGGCATAGCCATTTTGATGCCAGGAACTTTTCAACATGGAAACATAGCTTTGACATAATATTTTAACTTCTGACTTCCAGTGTTTTAAAATATGCATTATGGTGAGAGTTAAAGGTGTAGTAAGAGTCGAGGATGTTGATTTCACATGTTAATCGCTAATGACACAACAAAGAAAACAGTGATTTTGTACGTTGAAAGTGCCACTTGGTGTCAAAACAGCTACATCAAAATGATTATGTCAAAGTGAGTGCATCAAATCACATCGTCAAAAGTTCTTGGACTGTCCTCATTTCTTCACTGCTTATCCAGGACATAATGGAGGAGGCCTATTCCAGGAAACTCTTTAGTCTGGAAAATGGTATGAGCATCCAGCCTCAGCAACAGATCACACAGATCAGACATCATGAGGCTCTCTTGCTGAGTTATATCATCATGCACCTGCGTCAGAGAGCAGGGAGCAGCTACAGGTGTGCTGAGGCTGTCTGGTCACGGCCTGTTGGCAAGGTTTTTATGAGCATCTTTCCCTGAAGGCAAGATCACTCAGGGAGGATCTCAGAGTAGAGGCTAGAACAGAGATAGGTATGACCCATCTTAGACTGTGATCAGGGACAAGCATATTTTGAGATTTTAATAAGACCTGGTTTTTGGAAGGAGTGAACAAGGCATTCCAGGGGGAGACTGTTGTGTGCAAAATAATCCTTTTTCGAGAATGCCAAAGATATAAGTTTGACTGAAACTCGGGACATGTCAGGGAGCGTGTGTTCGAAGAGAGTAGGATAGAATTGGGAAAGGGCCTGAGTGTGTGAGGCTACGGAAACTTGCTGTGGTACTGACAGGCAATAAAAAGATATTATGGTATTTTAACAGGCGAGTTACTGGACAGCATAGTGATTGAAAGACTCCCCAAATCTTTTGTGAGATGAACTGGTACAGGAGTGGAATCAGAAGCCAAAAGAGCTGCCCCTCAAGTTACTCTAGGTATAAGGCAGTGAGGATTTAAACTCATTGTGCAGTGGCTGCAGAAGTGGAAATGAACGTATGTATTTGAAAGAAATCAAGAAGAAGGAATTTCCAAGTCTTGAGCAAGATTAAATATTGATGGTAAAGGAAGGATAAATCCAATTGAAGATGGGGAATACTGTCGCCATTGATATGATAATAGAGGGACTTGGGAAACATGTCTGTCTGGGGGTTAAAGTCAGAGCCCAGAGTTTACTTACTTCACATAGTGTTGATGGGACAGCCAAGAAAAACTATTCTGCTGCAAAGGTAAATAGTAAAATGGGTCTGAAAAGAGGCTGAAAAATCATGGTAGAAATGGAGGAACTGGAGACCATCGTTGCAGAGGTGGTAGCTAAATTCATGTGAGCAAATCATTGTCATCACTGTCATCGTCACCACTGCCATTGTCATGAAACATTGTGTAAGGGTATAGTGGGGGTGAGTAAATGTATTTGTAAATTCACGACCATGCTTATGAACAAAATCCAAGGATGATAAAGTCCCCAGAGAGGGAGACAAGAAAACTGTGAAAAATTGAAGCCAATGAGTTATTTCAACAAAACAGAATAAACAAATTAGAGAAGAGAGGAGAGTGTTTCAAGAAAGTGGTGCAGTGAGGGTGCCATGATGAAGCAGTGAATTCAGAAAGTGGAGACAGAATTCAACTATGTGACCTAGAGAAGCTAACTTCCTTTTGGGGAAGTAATGAGTTTACAGATGGGGTGAAATAGGGAGTGGCTGGAGAAGAAGTAGAGATTGTGATAGAACTAAGTTTGAAAGGGGCAGAATCAAAGTTGGAAGGAATCTAGAGGTCATCTGTTGCGACTTCTCCATTTCAGGAGTCACTTTCAGGATCTGTAGCCCTAACAGGTATTCACTTCCCTTGGTAGAATGGCACTCCCTAATTTGTCAGGCAGTTGATTCCATGTTTGAACACTGGGATACTTGCTCAATGAATTCTTCATTTCACCGAGATAAAACATGAAAAGATACAAGCACAGAAAGTGGAAATTTGCTGGTAGCAGGGAAGTACAGAAGGATCCAGTCCCTCTATTTATTTTAACTAGAAGAGAGGCTTGTACATATTAAAGGACAAGAAAAAGAAGTATTACAGAGTCTAGGGAGAGAAGGATGGTAAAGCCTCCTACAAGCTGGAGGCAGGAAGTGATCAGAGACACAGATGGAAAGGTTATCTTCTTTTTATTTATCCACCTACTAACCAGTGCCTAACTCAGTGCTTTTAGTATAGCATGTGCGCGGGAGAGAGATGTGCCGATGGATTAAATGAGAAGAAAAATATTTTTGAGATCTGGGAAAATATAAAAAGGAAGAATTCAAAATCAGACATGAGATCTAACTAGTGATACAAATCGTGTGAGTCAAGGAGCAGGAAAAAATTCAGAAGCATCACTTTGGGCCATTAAAAAGAAAATGGCTGCCATTTTAGACAATGTTAAAGATAATGATTAAAAAATAAATAAAGCTAACTGGCTCCTTTGTATCTTCTCCCCAAACTGAAGTAATAGGCAAAGCATACAGATCAGGCCGTTCCCCCTGGAGGGTGAGACATGCCAACAGAACCTCGGCCAGATGGGAGCTGTAGAAAGAGGCTCAAAGGGGCATTTTGTTGCCCAGTCAGTTTGGATTTAAACCAGGTGCCTCTAGGGTAGAAGGCCAGAGCTTTGCCAGTCAAGAGTGGGGATGTAAGCTGCCGTTGTGTGAAAACAAGTTAAGTTGCTTGGTTCCAGGGAATATGGTCCAAGTGTCATAAATGCATCTGTTTAATAATGCATATCAGTAGCTGTTCCAGAATCTGGGCGCCTTGAGCTGCCTTTGTTTCCTTATTTCCAGAAAAATGAACAAGCCCATGTCTTAGTGAAAGCACTAGATGGCAGCAGAGGACATCTATTCAACTGTCTCTCTCCACAGGCTGCTGGAATTTTGACAGCTACAAAACGGTACCTGTGGTTTTGTGTATAAAACTGGTATAACTGTTTGTACATTTAAAAAATGTAACAATAAATTAAACATAAGGGAAAGGGTTTGCTAATAAATACAGTGTTAGAATGCATTTTTGTATACCAGGTGACGACAAGCTCGGGCATTCAAACCTGATTTGTGCAGGGGATGGGTAGGATGGGAAGCAAATTGAAGGAGCTGCAAAATGTACATGCTGGGTGGTTATAGCTTCTTTGAGGCTTGTTGATAATTTGCCCATATGTCTGGACGCAGTGCGCAGGGGTGAAAATCTGAGCAAGTGAGGGGAACGAAATGTGTAAAAGTCTGGTTACAGGGAATTCGAGAAGGAGACACTTGTTCTGTGGTTTCCTAACTTGCTGTTTTGATGGGTTGATGCTGAAAGTGTGAGCACTTTCGATCTGTTTTTCCTTAAAAAGGACACAGATCATGCCTTTCTATTCTCTTAGGTCCACTTATCATTTAGAAATGGGCCTCTTCAGCCTGCAGACATCTTAGCCTATAGGAATGGACTCCACACACACTGTTATCTTTTCTCTGTCATTTAGACTGTGCCATTTTCTTGGTCAGGACAAGGTCTGAGATGCCAAGGACATGGATTTGAAACCGTAAGGGCCAGGTGACGTGCTGCAGAGAAGGAAGCAAAAACTATTCCAGGCCATACATGGTGAACCTCACCCAGCCAGTGGAATAAAGATTCTTAACCAATCCTGGAGAAGTAATTCAGAGCACAGACTCTATCAGGATGGCCAGAAGCATTATTTTTTTGCTCTTTCATTCAACAAACATTATCTAGTATGTGCCAAGCATTGTACCAATGAAAGAGATCTAAAAAAACCAAGAAACCCCCAAACCCCCAAACAGGATGTAACACAATATACATCTTCTTTATTACAAAGAGATTGATAATAATAGTTATTCTACTGGCATAATGGTTTATAGTTCATGACACACATATACACAATATCTTATTTGGGTCTCACAATAACCCTGTAGTTTGGATCTTTTTACAGGTGAGGAAACTGAAGTTTGGAATTAGCAGTTTGCTAAGATCATAGCCAGTAAGTGGTACCAATGGGACTTGAAGCCAGTCTTTTGACTTCCCTTCTTGAACTCTTTCCACTATACCATACAACTATAAAGAAAATGCTTCATAGTTTATACCATTTCAAGCTCTTCTCCTCTGAAAAGCATTTCTTATCTTAGAAATGTATGAAATCTAAATCAAAGATTTGAATTAAAGTGCTATGTGATTATTTATTTAGTAAATGATGTTTAGAAATAAAGAAGTGTTCTACTAACTGTGGAATTAAAAAAAAGTAGGGCGTTAAGGAAGTCTGTTCCACCTTGGTTTGTTGTTGTTTTATTGCTTGTTTATAGCTAGGACAAATGCTCTTTTCAATAGCAATCTTTTTTTTTTTTAATTACATGGCCATACAGACTTCTTTTGGTGTTGGAAAGGGTTTTGTTTTCCAGATGTCATTTCTTTACTTTTTACACCTGAATTTCTCTCATTTCCCTCATTGTTTCCCCAGGGTTTCTATTTTGCTCTGTACAATATACTTAGTGTTTTGCAGACCGTCTGCTATTTAGTGGTTTCTCATTTATTTGTTGAATGAATGAAGTGAATGAAAATGGAGTCTCCATCTATTGGCCTCACTTGGTCTAGCCCAGCCAGCCTTCTGCGTCTTTCCAGAGGATCTCTCCATTTTAAGGTCAGAACTTACCTCAAATCTTATCTATGAATCAAAGCTCTCTGTAAATCTCTCCAATAGCGTCCAGTCCATTGCCGCACGATCTACCAGTTCTTTTTAGGTTTTCTTGTATTGTTCTCCAGTTGTTTCATGTGAGTGAGTCATGTTTCCCCAACCAGAGTGTCAGGTCTAGAAGGGTAGTGCTTGTCATCACATAATATCAGTTTCCCTGCTTCTCACAACATTTTGCCTACTTAAGTCTGTAAATTCTGTGTGGTCATGCCTTTCTGTGGTGGCACATTCCAGTCTAATCCCATCTACAGACACTGGTGCATAAGCATGGAGGTAGAGATGCTATCTTGTTGGGGGGAGTGGGTGCTGCACCAAGGTGAAATCATCCTCTTTCAGTGTGGACATTCAAACCAACAAAGAGGCTGTGTTGCTTTATTCCTAGAGCCTGCTGATTGCCCATTTTAGTGATCTAGGTCCATCATCTCTTTTTTAGCTAGTCACAAAGGGCCAGTTGTAAACAACCACAACCCAAATTGGATCACATTACCCAAGAGATGAGCAAATGCCAGGTATAGCTTCAGTTAGAGGCTGGCGGGCTTGAAACTTACAGCCTGTGATGTAAATCAAAAGCAAAGACCACAAAAAAGTAGGTTGATTTCCTCTCAGCATTCAGTGGAATGAATCATTTAAATACTCGGTGATTTTTTTTTAAAAACAAGCTTTCAACATAGAGATCAATGAAGTTTTTTCCCTCCTCTGCTTTCTGTGTGTGTAAGTTCACATTTGGCTTATCTATAGGCAATATGTTGCTACCTGTATGGTAGGATTTGAAGTACACTACAGAGTCCACAAATGTTCCCCCTGCTAGCCTACTATAGTACACCCCCTGGTATTACTTGTTTCGGATAAGGCATCACCTCCAGAAGATTTCTATGGAAATGGATATTCCCTGGCAGAGACCTTAGAAATTACTAATAAAGAGTAATTCATTAGGTAATTTAATTTTCACTCAGCATTTACACCACCACTCCCCCTACCTACCACCGCCATCCCACAGGCTCCACCCCCAACCAAAACACATAGAATACATAGGAGGGCACAAAGGAAAAAACTCACTATTCAGGGGTAGAAAATTCTAAAACATTCTTTATTCAGTTTATAATTAAAGTTAGAGTCAATGAAAATTTGGAAACACCAAAAGGAACATTCTCATCTTCTGGTGAGAAAACTTTAAATGTTAATTTTCCCCTTCCCATGTTAGTGTTACAGTTTTTGGCAGAAAATGATTCAGAATTCCTTCTGAGGCTTAGGGATGGCCACGTGAAGGTGGGAGTACTTCCACATCCCACAGTGATCAGAGATCCAAGTCAGTGAAAAGAGACACAGAAATCCAAGCCAAGGGTCGGTGTTCCCAGAGCAGGGATGCAGGATCCCCATACATAGCTCGTTCCCAGCAAGAGGTATACAAGTTCTTTCTTTTCTGCTTCTAAGTGTCTTTAAATCTCCAGGATCCTTTTAAGTTTCAGATTCTAGCGGATGACAAAAGCATTTCAGTAAATGAGTCCCCAAAGCTGAAAGAGAGAGTGCAAGTGTGTACCTGCTGTCAGAAGAGAGGCAAAGGGAGTTTCCCACAGAATAAGCCAGATTAAACCCGACAGTGGAGATAACTAGGCTGCAAAATGATTGCACCTGAAGCTGACACTCAGCTTTAGTTCCTGCTTTTGTAAACGATGAAAATTTTTTGAGATCATAGATGAAAAAAATCAAAAGTCTGAAGGAATCAGAAGTATATTATTTTTTTAATCTAATGGGGTCTGGGGAAGGGAGGAGGGGCAGAATCCCAATTCCACATTCTCAGTCAGTGTCCTGCCAGGTTGGGCTGAGGTTTCAGGTAAGGGTGTGTTCCGTCTCAGGTCTGATCAGCACCTACACGTTTACTGGTTGATGGCCCTCCTATCAAATCCTTCCAAACCCTTCTGTAACTGCTTTCAGCCCTGGGATAGAGCCAGAGGTCCAGGAAAGTACCTGTTCTCATGGAAACTCTGCTCAGGAAAGGACACAGCAACCAGAGTGGGGGTGAGGGGAAGTCCTGCAACCTGGGTCCAGTGTCCTAGGTTCTTTCAGTCTTTGAGATGTTTGCCTGTGTTTTATCATTTTGAGTTTGTTACAACAGCCATGGAAAACCTGATAAGTTATATATAGGCAACACATCTATAGAATTAAAAGGTCTGCAGGGCTCATTAAGTAGTGACTCTTTAAGGCACCAGATCCATTAAAGTGACTTGGGCTAAACCACCTCAACTGCCGGATAACCAGCTTTGCTTTTGGTGATGTGCCTGGTGCTGGACTGTTTTAGGGACAGGAGTGAGAATCAAAGGATTGTGTGTATTTGTGTGTATGGTGTGGCATGGTGGTATGTGTGGTGTGGAGTACATGAGTGTGTGTGTGTGTGTGTGTGTGTGTGTGTGTGTGTGTGTGTGTGTCTGTGCATATTTATGGATGCTGAACCTTATATTCCACAGCTTAAGGGAGTTAATGGGAATAATATTATTGTATGGTTTTAGGCAAATTGTTCACTTATATTATTAGCATTTATATCTGCAGCTGGGTCAAATGAAAGCTGGACTAAACTGTGCCTTGAATTAATTTAGTCTGCTGTTTAGTTTTACCAGGTAGCTCAAATGTTGATAGATCAATATGTGGTCCAGGCAAGATAGCATAGGGTAATAAAAGGGCCTAGGCTTTGGGGCTTGGTATTCTGGCCCGGATACATCCCATCTCTGTAACTACCTCAGATGGTAGATGAGGGAGAAACTAGGCATCTCAAGACAGGTGTTTAGCATATGGCCTGTCATTTAGCAGGTGTCCAACAAATGGACTTTCTCTTCCTCCCTGGCATATCGAGCAGAAACAATGGCTTAGCCCTTGCCTTTTCTCCTTCTCACTTTAGAAACCATAATATAATTCTCTTTTTGCCGTCCTCACAAAAAATTCACTTTATTTTCCAAGTAAAGCTAACACATAGTAACAAAATGGCCCCAAACAGCACATATTTCCAATGTGAGGAAACATTTTCTTATGTCCACTGTGGGAACTTTGAATTCTGGGCTCCAGCCTTATGGTTCCACTGAGTAACTACATGACTTAGAGCAAGACTTTCAGGAACTCTAAGTCTTCACACTAACATAAAAATTATCCTTCAAAGGCCTAACTTAAATTTTCTATGCCAGTCCATAACAAACTCTCATTTTTGTGCAGGTACATAACCATCTCTTGCCTTTGTGAACTCTGACTGCCATTAGAGTTACACGTTCTGAAATGATTTCTTCAATATTAATAACATTCCTCCAACTAGATATCCAGCTCTACGTGTGTAGGGTCCTTACCATGTTTTTTTTTCCTTTTATATATTCTACAATGAAAATGTTTATTGACTGGTGGATGGCATTGGTGATTTTATTATCAAGGAAGTAATTATCTAAAATGTGGACTGCCACATTTGGATCTCTTGCTTTTTCTTCTTCCTCCACCACTTTACCTATTTTACAGCTCCACACACTTCCACCAAACAATCAACGGACAGGATAGAGAAAAGGTAATCTGGTCTCCTGGTCTACTCTTTGATGGAAGAGAATTTGAGAAATTGTTGCCTAGAATTTTTAAGTTCTCCATGGTTTTTCAATTATCCGTGTGTTCTTTATTGCTATTGGCAAGGGCTCCTGGAGAGATCTTCATGAAAACTTTACAAAGAACCGCTATTATTATAGGGAGGTAAGGGTTACGTATAACATATGGAATGAAATGTAAGTGCCGCAGCTGTTTGGCTGGGTATAATAACACACACCTGATGCTACTTGGCTTCTGCTGTCTTAGTAGCAGCTGCTAAGAATGTTCAAACAAGGAAAGTAAAGAATATTTGCATAACTAATTCCAAGTTTAGGAATTTGCTTTATTATTGCTAATAAGGAGGAGAGGGAAAAAAAATCAAGACTATATAATTGGTGGAACCAGTTAAATGCTCTCTTTCTCTCCCCCTCCCTCCATCTCCCTGTCTCTTTCTCTCTTTCTGTACTGCTAAAGGTGATGGGTGGAGGGAAATAGAAGGAGTTGGGAAAAGGCGTGTATGTCACAAGTGGGCTAGTTCTGTTCTGCTGGTCTCGGTCACGATGACAACTGAAAAAATATTCCTAACAGCTCCCACGTTTCCATTCAGCAGCCACCAACCTCACACTACCCTAACACTGGAGTTCCGTGAGCCAGTCCACACACTATAGAAAGTGCTGTAATGTGGCTTCTGTTTACCAACAGCAGACGGCCGGAGCACCGTGGGCACACTTCCCATATGGCTCAGCCTGGCAGAAGTGTGGGCTTTGCTAAAACATTGCTGACCTTACATACGTTTGCAAAAAGTCAAAGGCAGTCAAGTCAATTTCCAGGGCCTGAAACAGTTTAACACTAATAACAGGTCTTTGCCTTCTAGTTTGTACATCCCACTTATAGCTCTCTTCCCGAGTCCGTTCAGATGGGGCTGTAAGGCTAAGAGGCAACGTCACAGGGAGGGCCCTTGCTGTTCCGTGCATACCGCACAGACCACAGACCTGCCATGGGATGAATGGTCAAATGGCTCTGATTTCTGAACAGAGGCAGTAAGTCTTCTATGAAACGTAACTTCATTTACTTCCAGCGGTGAAGGCAGTTGCCACATACCTGTGCCAGCCTCAGCAGGACTTTAGTGCCAGGCCTGGAGGGGCAGAGTTGGTATAGGAGAGAAGGACTGCCTCTGGGTTTCTGCTTCTCCAATAATTTCCTAAGCCAGTGCAGCCTCTCTATTATTATGAGATCTGAGGCAAAGAACTGAAAGAGGCTGGCTTAACTTTTTATGTCTCCGAACTCCAGTTGCTTTGGAAGGAAAGCAAAGACATTGAGGTGCTTATCACCATGCATTATAGAAGGGTACAAAAGTGGAAATAATCTGTCAAGAGCTACCTTGGCTTAATTTAGTCTTTTTGGGAGATGAAATGGAAAGGATCAAGCCTTTAATGTCTATTCCTTATTCTTTCTGTCTTTCCACTGCCTCACACACCCCACCCCACCTATTTCCCCAGAAGGCTGATGTTTACAATGTATTTGTGTACAGAAGCAGCAAGACCTGTTTGAGAGAGTCATTCATCAGAGCCTCAGGGATTTCCACTAAGGAGAATAGTATAATATTATCTGGGCAAGCAGTAAGCAAATTCCTTTGCTTATAAGCTGCACTAACCAAAATCCCTCCTCCACTGCCTTTCAAATGCTCTACAGGTTATAGATACATCATTCCAGCAAATAAAGCAGGTGGAAGTCAAAGTGCATTTTAAAGTTTATGCAATTTATAATGCAGTTTACAGTGCAAGAACGACAGCCCACTGTCTGTAGACAATGTAGGATGACAGGCCTACAGTGACTGACTCCAGAATCTTCCAAACAAGGGAGGACTTTTTCTGGCTACTCCATCCTGGATGGAGCAGCATATTTTACCTGTAAATGTACTGAAGTCTACAGTACTGAGTTAATTAGGTATTTTTCCTAGGATTTAGAATTAGACTGCTTAATGCCAGGTCTTTGTTACTTCTTAGATTATTCAAGTTGATTAGCTTGGTCAAGGGAAAATGAAGGTTTTTAAAGACCAATGTAATTATTTTGCTAAAGTATAGAGAAAAATGCTATTCACACAAACTATGGCACAAAAGTCTCGCCAGATCCTGGTATTTAGCCAGGTGTCTTGCAAATACATATTACTAATCACAGAAGGAACTAAGGGACTAGTGCAAACGTAGTTGTCCCTCGGTATCTGTGGGGGATTGGTTCCAGAACCCCTCCCCGACCCAGCACAGATACCAAAATCCAATGGTGCTAAAGTCTGTTATATAAAACGGTATGAGTATTTGCATATAACCTATGAACATCCTCTGATAAACGTCAAATCCTCTTTATTTAGATTATTTATAATACCTAATACAATGTAAATGCTATGTAAATAGTTGTAAATACAGTGTAAATAATATGTAAGTAGTTGCTGGTATGTGGCAAATTCAGATTTTGCTTTTTGGAAGTTTCTGGATTTTTTTTTCATATTTTTGATCTGTGGTTGGTTGAATTGGTGGCTGTGGAACCCACAGATTCAAGGGGCTGACTGTATATGTAGTAATACAGGGCATGTATCAGTCGGCATAGGTGAAGCACTAGAACAAAAAACCCAACTCTCATTGGCTCAACACAGTGAGGATTCACTACTTCTCAAGCCAAAGTTTAATGCAGGACAGGGGAGTAGGTGGGGGTCTTCCACACAAAGTTCTTATATCTAGGGCCTTGAAGTACTCCATTGGATTCTCTGAAATCAGTTAACAAAGAAGAAAGAGAATATGAAGAAGGTACAACCATTCTAAACTGCCTTGGCACAGATTGACATATTGCTTCTTCTCAGGTGTCATTATGAGAACAAGTCACATGACCCTATCTAATGGCAGTGGGTCTGGGACATGTGACCAACCATTCACCAGAGAAAAGAGCACAGATAAGGTGAGCACTTGCTGTCTATCACAGTGCAGCTCTCTGCTTTGGCAATTGCAATGTCATTATAGACAGAGGACAAGTCTCTTTTGTTGTTGTTGTTATGAGATCTAGCTAGAGTATACTGCCAGCCTTATTTCATGTAATAATTTGTAACAGAATTTCAGACACAATAGGGTGACTGTAAAGTTTTCCTTTTGTTTTTACCTTCTCACAATATACATTCCACCACTATCTCAGCTGGGGATCAATATTTCAGGGTGACACTGGTGGATTTACTACCAGTCAGATTTTGTCAAGTAAGCATACCCCACAGGCTCTTGATCTAAGCCTGGGTAGCTGGTTAAGAGGGTTGTGAATTTCAAGACAGTGCCATTCCCAATTGCAGTGGCACCTCATGTTTCATTGCTAGCTCCTTGGTGAGAGTGTCTCCTCCCACTGGCATGGCATTTAGATTGTTTTAGTGGCTCCTAAGATGGGTGTGAGGAGAACGGAAAAACTCCTTTGAATTGTAATCAGTCTGTCTCCAGACATAATGCTAGCAAAGATGCTTAAACAGCACTCTGTAAAGATGTTAAGAAAATATTTGTAGTGCTTCACACACACCTATATACAAAAAACAGTTCTTGTTGCTGTAGAAGCAGCAACACTGTACAGCCTTAATTAAAGCATCATCTGACCTGTTTTTTTTTTATGCTACAGTTGCAGAATCCTGCTGAAGAAAAGGATTAATTACAGATGAGCTGTGTGTCATGATAATTAACTATTGCGGCTTCTCTTATTTGCCACATTCTGGTACTTTTTCCGCTTTAGTACATTCAAGGAATGAGAATTTTTATCACATCCCCTGCCTGCAGTCCCTGATGAATTTGTCACACATAAATTTGCACAGCATACACAAAATATTGAGCCATCAGCATTTTTTTCATCCCTACTCACATTGGAACAGACAGCAAAGTCAAGCTCGTAGTAAGGCGAAAAGGTCCAGAGATAGGGATATTCAAGTGATCACAAGATGTGGGGAAAACACATTAAGAAAGGATCCTGAGATGAAGCTGACATAGGCTCACTCTGGAAATACTGAGTATATGTTGACAGGAGGCAAATAAATTGAATCCAAGTGATCCTAGTGAGACAATAAGATCATCTGGCTCTGATCTGATTAAGACTTCGGATTTTCCACTTAATGCGATGCAAGCTTGTTTATTACCAAGGTCACATCAGGTTGTACAGTTTTCCACAGAATGTAGAACTTCCAGAAGCATCCACGGAAACTGGAGCCACAATCCTAGAAAATGCGAAATTTCCTCGACTTGAAGGGATTCTGTTAGCATTACTATTTTATTTCTTAAGCAAAATGGCTTAAAGTGCACCTACTGCCACCTCGCAGTTCCTTTCTGTTGTGGTTTCTGCTCAACTCAGTAGAGAGCTGTAAGTAGTTAACCAAGGTAATCAATGCTGATTTTATTTGGCTTTGGAGCTTCTCCTAAGAATCACCGATTTTGGTGCTGCAGACAGCTCAGGTTCTGGCTGCAACTTCTCTTCCTTCATCTCACTTCTAGAATTTCTGAAAATAACCTTCTCACCTTCATTCCTCCAGCCCTCTTAATAGTTCAGTAAGTGTATAATTCTCTGTATCAAATTTCTGTCTGATCAGAATGCCTAGGGTGTCTTCACTTTTCCTAATTAAACCCTGACTATTAGATATACTTTCCAAAAGTAGCGTTCTGATTCTGCATCTGACCAATTTCTACGTAATTATGTGGAAAGGAAATTTTTTCCATAAATAGTTGAAATTTGAATTTGAGAATTCTTATTTTGTAACATAAATTCTTTCAGAGCATAAATTATTTCATCTCTTCTCTCAAAATAATTTGCACATAGGCTGTAATATTATCTTGTGTAAGTGCCACACTTATTAATCTTAAGGGCACAGTGAGTAATCCTATTGCTTAGATTCATCATGTATTACTTTTTGGAACAAGGCAAATTATAAATAAATAATTAACAAATAAAATATCTTTTCATTTTCTGGAAAATATGCTTCCCGTATTTTCAAATGGATGATTTAGTTACTTGGTTACAAGGTAAACCTAATTGGAGAGAGGGTAGTATTACCATTTGTTAGTCATTTAGGATTGCATCTCCCATATACAAAATCCTGAGAGTCCACTCAGTGCCTTATCAAGGCTCAAAAATATCTCAATTATCATATTTGATTACATAAATACATATTTTAAAATAAGGCACCAAATATGAACAGTTGTAATTTGTGTTAAAGAATTAATATCTGTACAAGATAAGGACTATATGGCTGATGTCAAAAAAAGGCTGATTTTATGCTTTATAAATAGCAGATACTCTGCTGTCTTAGACAGACTGAAATTCACATGCACATGCCTTCTTGCACGTATGTATACTACAGCCAACAACTAATAGACTTTGGTGGTAATAATTTAGAAATAATAGTGAATATTCTTTGCAAAATTTAATTGTAGGCAGACATCTTCAGTTTAAATTTAGTTCAGATAAACATGTGGCACATACATACATTGATGTAGGCATAACATAGGAACAAATTCTCTCCAGAGTGAAACAGATAAACATGACTATGTGATTTTATCGTTTTTCTCAGATATGCTTAAATAAAAATACAAGATATTAAATAATTTTGGTAGTGACATTAGGAATGAAGATATGAACCCTAAAAAATTATTTTAACCTTATCATCAGAATAAGGGTCCTTGTTTTAAATTTATATAGTATTTTTGAATAGGGCTTTTCTTATATTTGTGTAAGATATTTCAGTTTATTATAGTGGCTGTTTTGATCTTGGTAGCAATCCATTTGTTTAAGTAAATGTAATTTTATTATCCTTATTTTATTAAAAAAGGCATTATCTTCATTTTACAGGTGAGAAAAGTGGGGCTTATATAGGCTAAATTATTGATCAGGACTATGCCAGTTAGGTAAAATTTGGAGCAAGTCTGCTATCATCTAGTTCAGTGTTGTGCCCACTATCCTGTGCCCCTGTTTCCTCATATATAGAAGTGTTATGCCTTGTTGCTTTCAACTTTACCCCCTTTCTTCACTGGTCATGGAGTGAGGTTTGGCTGGACTGAGATTAGAGAAGGAAGTTCTTATCCAGGTTAGCGGGCCCCTGAGGCTAATATATAATCAAGGCAATTAAAACAGGTAAGGAATTTAGAGGACAGTAATTCTGTAATGTTAGTACAAATGAAGAAGCAAACACACACACACACACACACACACACACACACACACACAAAACCAAAACCCAAAACCCAAAAACCGAAAAACTGAAACCAAAATGATGTGGTGGCCATAAAAAATGCACTTCTCCAATCTCTGGCTACAGGGAGCATCATTGCTGCCTCAACCGCTACATTCTAAAACTTGTCGCTACATTCTAAAACTTTTCACTACATAAACCCTGAAACCACTTTTTGGACTGACTACTTCCAGACAGTAAAAGAGTAGTGCAGGATTACAAAATAAGTCTTTTCCTGATAGGCCTGTTCTTAGAAGATACCAGACTCCTTTGACTGGCAACTCTAGCTATAGGATTCCCCATTGGCTCATTCCAGGGTGATGGCAGTGGAAGTGGTGAGAAGTGGTTGAATTCTGTGTATATTTTGGAGGTAGGACGGATAGAATTCACTGCTGGTTTTGGATGTTAGAATATGAGAAAAAGACTGAAGCCTAGGATGCCTGTATAGTTGTTGACCTGAGCAACTTGAAATGTTGGATTGTCATCAACAGAGATGGAGAAAGCTTCAGGTAGAGATGATTTCCACATTGAGGTGGGAGAAGACCAGGTGTTGAATAGTTTCATAACACTGAATTTGAGGTGTCTAATAGACATCTAAGCATATAAGTCAAGTAAGCAATTTGGTGTATGAATATGGAGTTCAGGGAAGTAGAATGGAGTTATTTGTTTGGTAGTTAGCACATAAATGGGATTGAATGAGATCATTGAGGAAGTGAGTGAAAACAGAGGAGAAAATTGGTCTACTGACTAAATGGGGAGGTGGTCAGAGAGAAGAGGAAGAATTGGTGAAGAAGCCTGAGAAGAAGCAATCAGTAAAGTAGGAGGAAAACTAAGAAAGTTTGTTACCCTAACTGTCTCTGAGACATACCTAAGGAGTTGAGAAGATCAGAGTTGCAACCCT